>NW_010108403.1:0-2543 GCF_000699245.1 Pterocles gutturalis | reverse complement strand
CCAGCGCCAGCCCAGCCTGCTCCCACCGGGCAGGGACCCGCGGCTGTCCCTGGGAGCCCACGCATGTGACGATAGCCAGGGGCACAGCTGACACGGGGCTGCGGGTCACTGGGGAAGGGGGCAAAGGGGAGCCCAGCATGGTGCCACCCCAAAGGGAAGGCACCAGCCCTGTCCCCAAGAGCCCCCACAGTCTAGCTGGGAGGTCAGGGACATTCCTGCCCCTGCTTTGTCCCCAGATCATCACAACATGGCAATCTCCTGCCCCTGAGCTATCACCACCAAGTCGGGGCACCAGCACCAGCCCAGCAGGGCACAGGGAAAAACAGGGGACAAGGGACCTCCCTGTCACCCCAAAGGACGCCCAGGTTGCGAGGACCCCGGTGTGGGGCACTGTCACCCACCGACGCGGTGCAGGAAGAGCTTGGCTTTGGCGGGGAAGCTGTAGTTGATGACATTGTCCAGCATGGGGATGTCCAGCCCGCGGGCAGCCACGTCGGTGACCAGCAGCACGGGACACTTGCCCTGGGAGAACTTGGCGATGTTGATCTTGCGGGCGGTCTGGTCCAGAGAGCTGTAGATGTGCGTGCAGCGAATGCCCTGCGCCGTCAGCAGCTGGGGAAGGGGGGAGAGGGATCAGATCCCACCCTTGGCCAAGGGACAGGTGCCCAAGACCCCAGCGTGCCCACCTGGACCCCCAAATCCCGAGGGGCAGGTGGACACAGCACCTCCATGATCCCATGGGCTGGGATTTCTCCCTCAACCCAGAGAAACAGAGGTGGACACTCCAGCAAGGACGTGCCCACGGATGCGCACCCCACGTGGGTCTGGAAAGGGGACTCGGGCACCCCCAAATGCCACTTGCCTCCTTGAGATACTCCGTGTGGTGTTTGGTGGCCACGAAGACGACGGTCTGGTCCTGGGGCTTCACCACGCTGCGCAGCAGGTGCAGCAGCACGGCTGGTTTGTCGTCCCCGCGCACGTGGAAGAACGCCAGCTGCAACCGGAGGGCACGGCTCAGCGCCTCTGTCCCCACGCCAGCCATCGCTTGTCCCCGCCTCACCAGCCTGGCAGGGGCTGGGGGGCACAAAGCCCGTCTGGAGACCCCTCGGCCCCTCTCACCTTGAGCTGCTCGCTGAGCTTGGACTCCACATCCAGGCGGATCAGCATCGGCTCCGTCAGGCCTGTGGGACCCAGTGACACACAGGATGGGGGTCACACGTGGGATGGGACCAGCCCCACCCCTCAGCCTGGGGACCCTCGCTTGGCCCAGCCTCAGCCCAGCTCGGTTTCACCAGTCCCGGGCCCAGCCCAGCTGCTGTGTCCCCATCACAGGGACCGTGCTGTGTCCCCATCCCCAGGGACCGTGCTGTGTCCCCATCCCAGGGACTGTGCTGTGTCCCCATCTCAGGGACCGTGTTGTGTCCCCATCCCCAGGGACCGTGTTGTGTCCCCATCCCCAGGGACTGTGCTGTGTCCCTGTCCCAGGGACCGTGCTGTGTCCCCATCCCAGGGACTGTGCTGTGTCCCCATCTCAGGGACCGTGTTGTGTCCCCATCCCCAGGGACCGTGTTGTGTCCCCATCCCCAGGGACTGTGCTGTGGCGGAGAAGAGGACGGTCTGGTGGCAGTCGGGGAGCCGGGCGATGATCTCCTGGAGCTGCTCAGCGAAGCCCATCTCGAAGAGCCTGCAGAGGAGGGGACATGGGACATGTCAGCGCCTCTTCGGTCCCTCTGTGCCCAGCCCTGCCACCCCCCGGGGCTCCTCATTCCCACCATCGGTCACCCCACATGTGGGGACACTGCCAGCCCCAGGGACCCCTCTGCCCCCCGCTGACCTGTCGGCCTCGTCGAACACGACGTACTCCACGGTGTGCAGCTTCAGCTTCATCTCCACCGCCACATGCACCAGCCGCCCAGGGGTGGCAATGATTCTGCGGGGACAGAGCTGGTGACAGGGCCGGGGAACAAGGGACGGTGTCCCCACACCCTCCCGGGTGCAGGTCCCAAAGAAGATCTGACAGAGACCCCTCGTCCCCCGTGGGGAGCACAGGAAGATGCCCCACGGGGTCACATCCAGCGGGTGTGCTGGCTGCCAACACCAGTGGTGTCCCTGGACAGCTGGTGGCTCTCAAGGGTCACTTCCCCACCGCGTCCCCTCCCCACGTCCCCACTCACATGTCGGGGTTCTCGTGCAGGGCAGCGAACTGGTCCTCCATCCTGCGAGAGGGGGGAGAGGCTGGGGTGGCATGGGGCAGCTCGGCCCCTCGCCGGGTTTTGGGGAGGCTTTAGGGAAGCGGGGACGTGGGGACATGGGGACAGCTTACTTGTCTCCTCCCAGGATCAGGGCTGTCTTCAAGCCCGTGAACTTGCCCAGCTGCGTGGGGTGAGAAAGAAACGCGTTGGGGGGGTTAAAACCAAACCCCTTGGCCCCATTGTCCCCACTCGCCCCTGTTGTCCCCAATGTCCCCCGTACCTCCTTGGTGAACTTGAGGGTCTGCAGGGCCAGCTCACGGGTGGGCGAGAGGACGAGGGCGCGTGCCCCGG
>NW_010108402.1:7298-82746 GCF_000699245.1 Pterocles gutturalis | reverse complement strand
TAATCATAATAGTAATATATACAAATATATAAAGGAGCAATGCACAGTAAACTGCTCACCACCTGATGACCAACGCTCAGCCTGTTCCCAGCTATCAATCCTGGAGCAGGAAGAGTCCCAAAACCACAATCCCAGGAAGGAGGCAAGAGCCCAAGCATCCAAGAGCCAACTGAGAGAGTGAGATAACCCCAAGAGAGGGGGGTGACCCAGAGAGCGAGCAAGTGAACCTCCAGACAGATCCTCATCTATATACTGGGCATGACCTGCATGATATGGAATAGACCACCGGCCAATTGGGATCTCAGTCCTAAACCTGAGGTCCAATCCTAGGCTAGTAATTGGGGCTGTACTTCCTTCTAGCTTCTCCTGCACCTGCAGACACTGGCACAGCAGAGAAGCTGAAAAGTCCTTGACTATCCCAGCAGCAACTATAAATATCAGTATGTTATCAGATGCCTTCTCCTGAGCACAAATCCAAAACATAGCTTCACACTAGCTATTATGGAGAATGTCAACTCTGTCCCAGCCAAAACAAGGACACCAGCTAATATTTTCCTTCACTTCAAGACATTTCTTGTAGCCTGGTTAATTTCTGCAACCTGGATCTTAAAATGAATGTTTTTCCATTATCAGTTAATGTGGCTCAAAAATAGACACGCATGAACATTCACTATGAAAACATAATTATAAATAGAATGAGTCAAACAACATCTAGTGTTAGACTTTTACTTTCATTTTGGGTTCACTGTTTTCATTATCAGAAACTAAAGAAGATATTCATAAAACAATTATATTTCAGAAGACATTCATAGAATGTTGAAATCATAATCTTTGAGATGACATGAGATTCCAATACACATCTCACTAAAAACCACAGAATGGTTTGGGTTGGAAGGGACCTTAAAGATCATCTAGTTTCCAACTCCCTGCCATGGGCAGGGATGCCTTCCACCAGATCAGGTTGCTCAAAGCCTCATCCAATCCGGCCTTGAAGATCTCCAGGGATGGGGCACATCATGCATAAACGCATGTCACAGCTACACCTTTCTTCCTAAATATCTAAGTATTCCTAAAATAAAGTGTCCTGGTTTGTGGGATTGGATTATTATGACATTAGTATACACTATGCACATCTAGATGCCAAAATAATTAAATACAATGTATTGCAATCTCACCTACATGATTCAGCTAAACTCTATTTCCAGTTATAGGATTGCTATAAAGCCAAGTAATACCTAGACATTCATGTACTCTTAAACTCAGGTTTTTTATATCAGATATTTCTGGAGAACAAGACTTCAAATCAGTTCAAGCATAAATCCTATTTGGATTCTATTTTCCTGTTAATTGTTTTAAGTCTTTTCTCATGTTTCACAAAGTGATTGTTTTATAGCTGGACACAGGAAGTTCCCTATTTAACAATTTTTGGTACCAATGCTTTGGAGTTATAGGAGAATGTTAAAAAAAGTTCTATTTAAAAGTTACTGCTAAACTAATAGATATTTGGCATTTGGTCCTAAGTTGTTTGTATATTTAGCAGCTTGAAAATTAACCAAGGTCAACGTTCTAAAGATTATTAGAACATGAAGTTAAAATGATACGCTATGATATTGTTAAAAGGTACTATCAAAGTATTTGTCTAAGGAAAAACAATGCTCATTGTACACTTTTTATAAATAAAACTATAAATTATTAATGGCAAAGCTATTTTGTTTCATCTAGGTGAAATTATTTGAATGTTCTTAAACACAGTATTACCTATTTTTTTGAGGTAACCTTTTCTGAAACCTAGAGGAATGAAGACAACGTAAAATCTGGCCCCAAAGCATGAAAGTATGGAGGAATTAATCCCATCTAACTTTAGTCATCAAAGAATAAGCAGGAAGCTGCTGAAGCTCCCAAATCTGCAAGCAGCAGACATCATTAAGATGTACTGATTTCTATACAAAAACAAAAAAAAAGGAACAAAGGCAGAGGTAGCCAAAAATTATTAGGTATTGCAAGCACAGGAAGATGCTCTAGAAATCGGACCTGTCATCACCCAAGATGAAGTTCCCAAGGAGCATTAGCTACTTCAGAAAAGAATTCAAAATACTGACAAAACCACATAGAGCTTACAAGAAAAATGTTAATCACAGCACTGCTTTAACTCCTGCATCTTCTGCTGTGCTCAAGCAGTGCAGTCAGGATCCAGAGTTCAAGCTCCAGCCCTCAGGACAGATGCCTACAACCTCCCCCTGCCCCCAACCACCACCACCAAATTGAGCATGATTCATTGTTTTCCTACTAAAGAAAGCCTAGAATAAAAACAGAAAGGCTGCACTGTGCATGATCACTATGTAGCAATGGCCCAAGACAGCGGAAAACACAAGACTCTAGGCCTTTTTTAGGGGAGTGTTTGAAAGCTTTTGAACTTTGAATAGTTTAAGATTTCAAGTCCTATTAACTAAACAATAATTCATAATAAAAATAATACAAACCTGGATTTCTATGTGACGAGGGTTATCAATAAACTTTTCTATCAGTAAGCGATCATCACCAAAACTTGAAGCAGCTTCTTGAGATGAAAACCTAAAACCTTCCCTGAAGTAATGAAAACAAAAAGAAAAATCTGTATGTAAAAAGTTAAGTCAAGTTCTGATGTATATAAGGAGAAGGAACACTTATTCATTCCAGTCATCTGGCAGTTTTCATTAATCAACACACACACTCAAAAACAAAGTTTTACCATTTGCATTTGATTCTTTAACAAGTATCCCTTTTCCTTTCTTCTCTTACAAAGACAAAAAATTTATATTCCCAAAGCACAGAAAATTACAGAGTGTTTAAAAGTCTGGGCATTCATTACATTATTTGTATGAATTTTCTTTGTTGGCATTCTCTTCTGCAAAAGTAATACAGTAATCACATTTTAAAAACCATTAATTACAAAATACTTGTTATACAGAAGTAAAGGTGAAGCTCACCATTATTTAAGGTACACAGCCCTCTTAATACTCAAGAATAGTAGAGGTTAGTTGCACATTAATTAAAGAACTGGAGATATAATCTTGCAGACCTTGTAAATTCAATCACTGAACACACTACTTGAAGATGCAGTACTTCATTTTATAGAGCATACCAGCTGTACTACTAGTTTCTCCCTGCATTATAGTGTAACTGTTATACTGCACATTCCATATACTTCCCTCGGTTTTCTCTTTCACATATGCAATTACTCAAAGAAAGATTGTAAGGCACTACATTTATTGACTTTATTTTTCATGGCAGAAAGATTACTGCTATGGGGCATCGCTCCTGACAACCAGCTTCATGTACAGCTTTCTCAGGGTGAAATGTATCATAATGCAGGGACCCAAAGGCTGCACAGAAGTTTTCTACAGGGTTAGTAATCCCATTTATGTTCATACATACGGAAAGTCTGGAGTACATTTCTGTGGGATTGACTACTGAGATGCAGCAGCCCTGATATTTGTGCCCTGAGTAGGAACTACCGCACAACTAAACTGATGTTTCCATGCTTTCCTGCTCTTGAGTATAGTTCAATTCCACCAAGCCCAGACAAGAGAAGCATGAGACAGGTAAATCTAAAGTATAGAGATGCATATGCTTAAAGATATTTCTTAACCTTTTTGAAGATTGTGGAATAATATATGCTGTAATTCTGAGATATTATATTCAGTGTACAGTCTTTCCTAAATTCATATTTAACTTCAATATATTGAATTACTTAAAAGAGAAAAAGGGAGATCAAAATTTGTGATTCTGTACACTACCTGACCTGCCTAAAAAAATAAAGTGAGGTAACAAATAGCCACGTACAGTGTTTGAGCTTACTGAAACAGATTTAAAGCTATTTTAACTCCTATTATCAAAGGCTCTGTTTCCTTTTGTAAACATGCTATCTGACAGTTTTATGCACAATTGACTATTTTTCCTTCACTGAAGTACGTGCTAATTAGAAATCTAAACTGCAATACTTGTTAAAAAAAAAGTCAGGTGCCTAATTATCTAACCCATACATCTGTAAAGCTTTTTTTAAAATGATATAACAGGAATGACTATCTCAGTCAGGTATTCTGACCTTGTTTGTATCTTACAAATGTGTGTAGTTGCATTTGCTCAGTGATAAAAATTACCATAAACACACTTCACCTTCCTTAAAGAGATCATATTAACCAAATGGAGATGTGTCTGAGTCTCTTTATGAATATTTAAATTTTTTTTAAAAAAAATTGCATTTGAAGCATTATCCTTTCACCAAGCAGCAGCCCTACAGAGCTTCACTGCAACAAAGATGCTTCCCACACCGCACAACTGCACTGATACGTGTGACCAAGTCCAAAACTTTCCTGCCCACACTAACCCAAGAAAACAAGTGCAAGGGAACTCGGCACAGGGAAATCTGAGCTTACTGCCCCAGACACTGTTTACCATATAAGCAACATGCTGTCTGCAGCCTAATGAAGTCCTGATATTTGACAAGACACAATCATTCAGGCTGATGTGCCTCACCTACACAGAAACCATCATTAATACCTCTGTGCTATGACTCAAAGTAAAGAGGCACTCTGGTCAGAGGATTCATGAGCAGGGACTCTGCACAGATCCACACTCCTAACATTAGCTGCCTGCTAACACAGCCATCTTCAGTCTTCCAGTGCCAGCCAGCTAGACCAAGGGGCAGAAAACAGGAAGGACAGAGTGTCCATTAGACACTATTGGGTGTCCCATGCTACAGGGACACCAGCTGAGCCAGCATGCAAGAAGCACAGCAAACAGCAGCAGCTAACAGGGACTATGGCAGGAGATATTTTTGGTAGTTTCTCATAACAAGGAGTTAGTGGTAGAGGCAGTTTTGACAGTAGGGTGGGGGAAGGGGGTTGGCATTTTTGGGTGCTAGTTATTTATTTAGTCAGGCAAGACCTTCTGTTGAGTTAAGGTTTTTCTTAGGCTCTCAGTAACTTTTAGCAGTAGTTTTTAGGTCTGTTTCCTATATGCAGATTTGCTGCTTTCAGGTGCTTCCATTAGCTTCTGCTAGCTGTTTTCCAACACATAAACTGGTAGACTGGTTCATGATGAGAAGGGGCCTATAGATACCTGCTGCAATGATGACTCACAGCCCAGGTCAGCCACCTAGAGACACACACTGCCATGGAGCCAGTAAGGTAGAGCACTGCTAGCAATATGGCCCCATGCAGTACAGACAGTTACTTCACAGCCCCAGCTGCAGAAGTACCCGTCACACATCAGATACCTTGACCCAAGCTGGGCTTGGAAAAGGGGGACTGAAAGGCCACCACAGCCCATGCCTAAAAGAACACCACTGCCTCTCCTCAGGGGCAGGGTGGGTGACACTGGTGAGAGCTGCACATTATTCAAAGCCTGGAGGCATCAAGGGGAAACAAAAAAAATATCAAGATGTCCACCTCAAGCAGCTGTACATAAAGGCACGTGGCCAAGGACACAAACAGGAGATGGAGCCTGCATGCAGACACAGAACTGCAACATCCTTAGAATAACTGACATGGTGGGACAGGTCACACAACTGCAGTGGTGCAATGAATGGTTATCCAGTCTTCAAGACAGGAAGCAGGACAGGCCCCTTTTATGAAAGAGCAGGTCAAATACATGGATCTCTTCTTGGGAAAGGGCAAGAGGGTGAGAGCTGGAAGGTTTGGATCAAGAAAGAGGCTAGTAAGGGTAATGTTGCAGTGCACATTTGTTAACAGTTCACCTGCTCAAACTGACAAAGTGGGGAAACTCTTCTTTAAGCAACTCAAAGTCTCCAAGACCTTGAGTGTTTGTGTGGGTTTTTTTGAGGGTTGTTGGGGTTGTGGGTTGTTTGGCAGGGGGTGTTATTTTTGTCTGTTAGTGGTTTGGGGTTTTTTTTTGTGGTGGTAGGTTTTGGGTTTTTTTGGAGGTCCTGGTGGATAACAGGCTGTGATGCAAGTGACCAGTGCACCCTGACAGTAATGAAGGCTAACTGAATAGCAGGCTGTGTCAACTGCAGCACTGCCAGTAGACCAACAGCAGCAACTATTTGTCTTTACTCAGCACCTGTTAGGCCACAATTGAAATACTGCATCCCGTTTTGGACGCTCAAAGTACCCAAAGGTGTTGATATGCTCATGTAAGATGGCCAGAGAGCACTAGAACCAGCAGTCAACTAGGCCTGTTGAACCTGAAAAACAACAAGGCTTTAGTGAACATCTAATAGCAGTCTTCCAGTACTTAAAGAGGAGTTTACTAAGACAATGGAGCCAAGCTTTTCATTGCAGTGCGCAGCAGAAAAATGAGGCAGTGGTTATAAAGTGAAGTGGGGAGTTTCCAACTAGACGTAAGGAAAGAATTACTGGAAAGAACTGAGAAATGGGGCAGGTTGTTTAAGGAGGCTACGGAATTTCAATGCAAGACCCAACTGGGAAGAGCTCTAAGCAATCAGTTTCAAATTCAGCATTGATGCTATTCCAAGGATGAAGCTGGATGAGATGATGTCGCTAGGTCCCTTCAAAGATGAAGGATTCTATAAAGGGAAAAACAGGATGTCTTTAAAGGTTCCCTTCTCTCCCTACAGTACCTTTATTTACATTGAAGCATCTATTGATCTTGCCACAAGCTTTCTTGGGGTTGTCTGAAGCGAGATAGCCAACTTTCTGTCTACAGCTCTGAAATCAGCATTACTGCTTTAATTAAAACAACCGTTTTCTTTGGAGGCAGCTAGACACTAATAACAAAATGCAGTTATTATGTAATACTTCAGCTTCCAATATCAGGAAGTAGTAAAACAGTCTTTTCTTGTCAAGGCCAGAATTAGAAAGGTCACCTAGTTAAAAACAAATGTTTGATAACCATTAGTACAGTAGAACCCCGCTAAAACCATGACTGGTGGGTTAAGTAACCAATAAATACTAAAATGTTGTTTGATTTTACACACAAAACCAATGTTCATTGCTTCAGCTTGACTCCAATCTTAAAAAAAAACCCCAACCTAATAACAGCATTTTACATATGTGTACACACATAGCTGTCATAGAAATCTGTGTTTAAAACAAACCAACATTTTTACGAAACATGGATCTTCACTCATCCAATTGAGCCCTTCCCCTTACCTGAACACTTCTGCAGCACATACTTCTGTAGGACAGACAAAGGATGTCAAACCCATACAACTCCCATTTTTGCAAAGCAGTCTGACAGGTCAAATACCCTGCTTTGGGAAGGTAATAAAACTCAATGTACAGGCTTGTAATAGGGAGTGCTGTTCAGTTTTTTAAAGCATTGTTCTCTCATACTGCACACTTCAGATTTCCTCAGGAGGTGGGGGATTCAGAATGATTTGTTACATATTATTCCACTTTAATTTCTTCCAGTTCCACTGCTCATTCCTTCAGAAGATTCCTTCACTGGAAGATTACAACATCAGGGAAAAAATTTTCAACAGATGTTTCTGAAGGAAGGTGGGAAACCACAGAAAATTATTGCAGACTACAAAAAGAAATCTGCTAGTAGTTCTCCCACATATCTTGTTGTATCATCGCAATGAAGAGCAACAATTGTGAAAGTGGAAATAAACACAGCATGGTACCTTAGGACCACAGAAGATAAATTATAAGGGGTTCTTACAATTTGAGAGCAGGTAATTGACTTAAGTTTATAAAATTGGCATAAGCACCAATAAATAATTTAAGTAACATGACAATTTATATTTTCCTGTTATAAATCTAAAGGTAAGATACTTCATCTCTCTAAATACCTGTTGCTGGAAGCTGCCTTGTTGATACCTCTCAAAACAGATACTAAGCATGCAAGATTTCAATATCCAGGAAAAGTTACAGAAGCTGAGATAATTCGGGGGCAGGAGAAGAGGGGGAGGAATTAGCACAAAGCTCCAAATTTTTCAAAAGGAAATTATTAGAAGATAATTCAGTACAAATTTCCAACTTGGAGGTTATGTTTGCAGCTGAAACTACTAACTAGAGAAACTATTTTTTATCTGCAAATCCATGGAGGTTAAAACAAGGGCCAGTAGTTCCTGTATGATGACCTCTGATACTTAACCTATAAGTCAGTAAGTATCTTTGTGTCCAAAGATACATCCCAATCTCTGCCAGAAAATTTAAACCAGTTCTTCAAAGAAGACAGGGTACTCACATAAATTCCTCTTCAGAGCTGCCAGCAGACCATTTGAAGCCATGAAGACTAAAGACTTAGTTACAGGTGCAATTCTTATAAGCATACCGAAAGCAAGAGAGCCTTCTGCTTCTCCACAATCAAAGAAGTAATGATACAGGAAAATTCTAGATATTCAGACAGCTATCCTAGTCATGTTTTGTTGTAGTTCATAATGGACTTCATGTTGTCTATATTTGGAAAGCACTTTCAGTTTAGTGCCTCTGGGATGCAAGCAGAGGCTCTTCACGTACAAGACCAGAGCTAGGATGATCAGCTACACTAAGACAGTACTTTTAGATACATACACCAGCAGAACTTTGACTGTGAAGAACCTACAAACCTGAATTCAATGTAAACTGCTCTTCAGAAATCCGCGCTTCATTTTCAATATAATTTCAAGTGGGTATCTATTGAAGAAAGGGCATCCTAAATTCAACTTATCCAAACAGAGACAACTGAGTAAGGATTACATTAGAGGGAAGAGAGGGTTATTTTCATTTCAGGTGTGGATTAGTGGCTTGAACTGTACACAGAATTCCACATTAGGACTTGACCAAAATTTGGAAAAAAAGCAACAAAAGTGAGAGTTAGAAGGGGCTCATATCTGGAGAAATACAACAGCAGCCCTACCCAGATAAAGAGGCAGGGGCAACATGGTAGCCATCCATAGTCACATCCACACGAAGAGCTATTTCAAGAAAAAAAATTCTTAACAGTGGTAGAACTATGCTAGTATTTCTAGATAGAAATACTAGCTGAAAGTTACAGAAATCCTAGCTATAGCTGGAATAACATCAATTTTTAGAGAATCTAAAAAAAAATTTCATCACTGAGTATATTTAAGAGATGTGAACGATGAAGTACCAGTAATTTACCACAGTGAATAATTCTGTAATAGTAGCAGTTAAGTCATTCACATAGGTCTTTCAGTTTCCAATGGCTATTTCCATTTCATACCACACATTTAAGCCTTCTTTTAATATTATGCATAGCCAGTTGAAACAAGAAAAATTTTCAACTATCCTGAAAATCCAAAAGTAATTTTTCAAACAAAATTAGTCTATGTAAATTGTTTTTGGTTTTTTTTTTTCCCACATAGCATTTGTAATTAATCCCAGGTGACAAAGCCAAAGCAAACTTACAAATCCAAATATAATCAACAATTCTTCACACTCATCTTGCATCTATGAACCCTGAAATACAAAAGGCCATTCTGATACCGGCTTCTCAGAGTTTGCCAATAGCTGAAAATTAGGTTTTTTTTAGGATTACATGGATTTGGATGCAGCAAGATGATAGATGAGGTCAACAACTTTTCATGAGATACTAAAACTAACCAGATACATTGCTTTGTCAGTAACAAGTTGAGTCACCTTCAAAACAGTCAGATGTTCTTCTTCAGGCACATAAAAGAGAACAATCTTGGTTCCATAATGCAATTAATGGACATGCATAACTAATCTTTTACAACCTCACTGATACCTTCATGACACAACTGTAAGAGAAACCCAAATGCTCTATTTCATACGTAAATGCAAATTAAACCTGCTTCCATCTTCAGTTCTCTTAATCTCACTTTTATCTTCCTGCAACAAGTACTTTGTCAACTTAATTTTGCCTTCACTGCTGCTTACCTGTAAATGTTAAAATAAGCATTTCTTCCTGACACAGGATCAGTAACTAGTGTTGATCTGTGACTCAGTCTAGGTGTTCCTTCTCTTAGGACTTTTTAAGTATTACTCTATAAAACCACACTGTAAAGACAAGGCTTGCATGACTTGATTATTATAAGAGCACCATTAGCAAATAAGGAGCTGAATGGTATTTCAAAGACTTTCCACAAACACAGTAAGCATCTCAATATCACTAAATATCACTGGGTCAAAACAATGAAACTAAATTAATTTTATATGCAAATATACAAAAAATAACATTTCTAGCTGGCTTCTGTTGACACCAATCAGCTCTAGCAAGTGACTTACTAAAAAATAACCACAACTTTTCTCCAAAACAAATTAGCAGTCATTATTTTAGATCCAGTTTTCAGTTTTTAAACATTTACTTTAATCGAGCTCATTTCTGAGCAAAATAAGAAATTAATACCTTCAAGTCCAACAGATGCAATTGCTGTCTGAACAAGATCAAGGCAGTAATTTTGGATTTTAAAGCAGTGGGAACAAAGCAACCTTGTAAGAAAACAGGTCATTCTAGATCTTCATTATAATGAGCAAAACCTTATTTTCCAATTTAGATTTGAACATAAATGGGCTATAAGTAGCAAGGTACCAAAAAACCCCACCTTGTGTTTTCTTTAAATTTAAATGCAACTGCTAGCCATTCATTGTTCTTCTTTCCAATTTGTAGGTTTTGACAAAATTTTAATAGGCAACACAAGAATATGACAGGGAAATCTTGAGGGTGACTAAATTAAACTAATGAAAATTTGAGTTGTATTTCAAGTTGATTCCAGCATACGTGCTCTCTCTCCACGTGGAAAGGAAAACATTTAAAAGGTTATCTAGTTTTAGATCAAATGGGCTTTTTTGTTACAAGTTTGAAAAATCCCAAAATGCATTTTTCTGTAACATCAGTGAAACATGGGGCTGAAACCAGGCTCTTCACCACCAGAATATCATTAGAGAATGGACTGTAAAACCTCTCAAGTCACTAACAAAGCATCTTGAAGTGTTCAGGATCCAGACAACCATCAAGAGACATGACAATGTCTGTGTGTTTAAACAAACATTCTTTGAAATAGGCAAAAGCACAACAGTTTGCTGAGACAAATATTTTAAACACAGAAGTATGTAATTTATTAGAGCACATTCTGGAAACACGGTATGTGTTTCCACACATGAATAATCATTCTCATCAACTTTAACAGAACTAATGGCAGGGATTAACATTTGAGAATCAGGGCCAATAAGTATTCCACTTAACACACAGGCAATTAATACATTAGCAGTCTTAAAGGCATACAGCAAAAGGTTATTTACATTCTATCATCAGACTAAAGGCAGCTGTAAGTGTTGATTTTTTTACTCAAATTAATGGACCACATTTTGTAAGATTTATGCAAAAATTAATTTTAGGTAGACACATCCAAACTCCTAAAGTATACTGCTCACTATACAAAATGGAGAAAAACAAATAATATTCAATTTCTCTATTTAACATTTCATATCTGCTCAACTGTCAGCTCACAGTGGCTTAACAGGACTTTAGTAACTGCAGCATTCATCAAGGCAAGCTTTTGGACAGCATCTCACCTGGTCTCTTCATCATTCCAAGCGATTCTCATGCCTTTCCCACCACCACCTGCTGAGGCCTTGATCATGACAGGGTAGCCTAACAGCGGGGAACAATTAGACAGAAGTTCAAACTTTGTTCAGTTGGTCAAAGGAACATGACAACTGACCACATGTCCAGTAATGCCAGTAGACAATAACTTCGTTTATTAAAACACTTTGGAGGGAGAGGAGAGGTAAGATTTCTGTTTTCAAGACTTAGCTGTCAGTGCAGCATTCTGAAGACAAGAAAAGTTGTCTTCTCCATTTCATTATACCAATAAAAGCTCTGAATGAATTATTCCCAAGTAAAAGTGATTTACGAATAAAGGCATTTGACCTTTTTAAGCTCACACTTCTTTAGGAACAAAATTTTGTTCCTTTGTTACTACTGAAATAAGCTATAGCTGTCATATTTTTTTTAAAAAAAACTAGCAAAATAAGCAGGAGATCTTCATAAACTATCAGTCAAGAGATTCAGTAAGCAAACTTGTGTCTTACCAACACTCCTGGTACAGTACATATTAAATAACAGAGCACATCAAAAGAGTTGTGCTGCTCAGATATGTAATAATTATCATCACAGAAAACAGATTATTCACCTTTTATTTTTACAATAAAAAAGGATTTTCCCCAAACTGACAAATAGTAAGAAAAAATGAGCAGCATAGATGTGACAGCATTGTGCATAACCAGTAATAATTTACTCCCAGAACAAGATACCTTAACATGGATACGAGTCTGGACCTTAGTTTCCTGAAAGCTAAAAAAGTACAGTAACAAAGTATGCAGTTTAAAAGCAGATTTAGTGATGACTTTTTAAATTGTTGTACAATATTTTAATTCAAAGCAACTTCCTAAAACAATTTCTCATTCATATCAGTGAACCTCACCTTTCTCCCACATGAATGTACAGAAATTTGAAAATTAAGGATCTGATTAGAAAGTTTTTGACATTTCTAGGATAGCAGAAAATTCTTCAAGCCTTTGATCTTCAGTATGTTTAATGAAAATCATAACATTAAGCCAAATATCAGACAAGCTGATGTTGTCTGGCAAGACGAGTCCATCAGTCCTTGCAAAATGAAGATATGTTCTATAAAAGACTTTGATCTGAGGCAGAAAGGGACATGTGAATGTGGTTCCCCCAATAAAAAGGGTCAAGTTTGCTATCATATGTGTAACCAACATTTACAGTTTCCTTCTGGAATGTAGATCTACTCTTGTTCTGTCAAGTAACGGTGATACAGTATATGTCCACCGCCTCCTCAAAGTCATTTCACTGAAAGGAGGTTCAGGGGAAGACAATTAAAACAGCAAGATCTGGAAATCCTTTTGCTTAAGAAGACTGAAGTGGACACAAGAAAGGGACATGACACAAGCGTAAGAAACACATTAGCATTGATTGGAAGGCAGGAAAGCAGCAACAGTACAAGACAACATTAAGAAAGAAATGGGGAAAAAAAATCAATAAAATAGTTTCCAACATAACATGTTATTAGACTGTGGAACCCCATGCTACAGAGCATTCGTGTGCCTGAAAGCTGCAGAAAGGTAATAGACAAGCATATGCAGAGCACAAATCAAGTTCCTACAGGCAAGTATGACCAAAAGGTTATAAATCTTCATACTTTTGCATCTGAAATAATCACTAGTTACTTGATGTAAGGGTAAGACCACACCATACAAAAAAGCTTGCTAGAGTGTCTCTTATATTCTCCTATGAAATAGCTGATGCTGCCCACAGAGGTGTATGGCATAAGTCAGAGTAACAATAGATTTGATCCAGAACTGTACTAAGTATTTTCAAGTCCTCTACAATCCCAGAGATAAAAATGGTATAACTCTGGATTGCATGCAGCAAACGGTGAAGTTCAACTAATTTTCATGAAATGCAGAATACGCAGTATCTACATAAAGAGAATTTATCTATGCTGTAGCTGCTTTTCCAGATCCTTGGCAACAGACAGTGACTCGTCTAGGAGCCTGGCAATCTTGAAATAAAGCAAAAAGCACTCCTTGGATGATTTTCATGTAATAAATGAGATTTAACTGGGTAACACTAGCAGACTTCTGGCAACACTATCACCAGCTGGAGACTCACTCCAACTCAAGAGGCTGCAAGTCTGAAATAAGCATTGTTTTAAGCCTTATTATGGCAAGCTCACCATAGCAATTTCCACCACCTAATCTACCTTATTCAGTGTTATATGTACTTGAAAAAATCATCATTAATTATGCAAACAATTTCAGTCTAACAATATGAGTGTCTTTAATGGCTTGCTGATTTTAATTCTGTAAGCAGAGTCTAAATTTACTGGTGTTGCATTACAACTGCAAAATAGGCATGCTGGCAGTGAGACTTGAGTTGTTATATGCTACAGAATATAGAAGTTCATATATTGCAACTCACACAGTTAAATTACCAGACAGGCTACATGGGTTACTGGTATCACTCACCAAGTTCAGGAACACTTCGCTTTCCCCCACCTCTTCCCTTTATGTATACTGATTACATGTCAACCACACTTGTATGCAAGGCAGTTAAAGATTACAGAGAGTTCCACAATATAGTTAAAAATATTTTTTTTAAAAAAAGTCAAAGTAAGGCCTGTTTTGAAAAGATACATACAGTTTTTTAGGTTGAGAAGGAAAAATTCTTTGTAATGGACCTCTAGAAGTTAGAATGATGATTAGCCAGTGACCTGAAAATAAGGGGACTGAACTTTTGGTCAAATATGCATTTACACACTACTTGCTCTCTGGGGCACTGAACTAAGCTAAACAGCAGTTCTTTGGCCAACACTAAAGACTGATGTGTCCTAAGACAAGGAAGGCTTTGTAGAATCTAAGTTTTGCGTACATATTGGGTATAGGATGCTAGGATCAGGACACGTTAATCATTTTTCTCCTAACCCCCTTTGCACTATTCAGCAGCAATCAAAATTGCTGAAGTAAGCTCACATGGATTGGTTTGATTACTTGTGGATGCAAGAGAAGTATGCAAACAATTTCTAATAGCATTTATAAATACCCATGACAACAGCAATGAAGTGTCTCACAAAGCAGGCGCATTTTTGGGTAGGTGTTAGGTTTTCAATCCTTCCCTCAAAGTAGACACCAATTTATATGAAATTAAAATTGCATATAAGAATGAAAACTACTCTTGTTCATGACACATCTGACGGATGTCTAAAAAGATCTTAGAAGGCAGAAAGGTAAAAAGGTGTTAAATTTGAAGATCATCAGGGAACTTTTGCTGTTAAATAGGTACTATTAAGTTAGGACTGCTTCATTTCCAGGGTGATTACTATTGTGAGAATCTGATAGTAAAAGGAGTAAACAAACTTCTGGCATCTCACAGCTGTTAGTTCCTGGCCTTTGCCACCTTGGTTTTAGACGTTATTCAACCATTTTTATAAAGTTGCAGGTAGTAAACCACAGAATGCATTGTGCAATATTATTTTGAGAAATATTGTATGTGACAATACCAGATTCTGTTCAATATCCATTATTGAAAATCTAGTACTAACTAAACCCATGTTCAAATAAAACATGATAAAAAACATGCTTTTCACCTCTTCAGTTTTGTATAGACTTTCATTTAGTTTAACTGCCTGCACTTCATAGTTGATCAATTCTTACACACAAACTGAAGAGTAAACTTTCTGGAGTTTCATCAATGCTTCAGAAATCAAGAGGCCAGCAGTTTTTAATGTACAACTTACAATTGGACTTAAAAGTAGCATACGAAAAGAGCCAATGTGATTAAGCACTACAAAAAGGATCACAAGAGAAGAGCCCACACAAACAGACACACCATAGAAAGGAGCCCATTTGTGCCTGAACTTCTTCCAACTCCTGATTTAGCTTAATATCTCTGCTATATTCTGTCTTAACAACTTGGAGAGCACATCTCAAATGACCAGCAAAAGGTAGGTTTTACTTCTGTACTTACAAAACCGGTATCCAAAAGTTAACAGTCACTAAAACAGGTAAAGGCGGTGTCTCAACCCTGAGATGCCATGCTCCACCACTACTGGATCTTTGTCCAGAACACAGCAGGGAGAAGCAGGAAAAAAATGCAGGCAGCAAGAGAACTTTACACAATGTTTTAGGGTTTCAAGCACTGACCCACAATTATTATTTTTTTTTTATAATTACATAAGCAATCTTGGAAGACTGAAGCTCTGGACAAGTGAAATTAAAAATATCTTACAGTATTCAGTTGCCTATCAAGTGCCTTATATATAAGGACAAATGCATTATATACATAAGAGGTTTTAATTTCATCCTACTTTAGATCCTTTGTAATTATAAATAATTGTGTTTTATTCACATCAGTGGTCATGATAATACAGAAACTTAACCGAACTGATCAACTGGTTGAAACATGGGTTGGGAAAAAGTTAGAATGGACATTTTTCTTTCACTATGCAGCATCATAGTACAAACCTTTTTTGTATCAAAATGGTTTAAGAATTTGCCATCTAGATAAAGCACCACCCAGCTGTCTGTAATTGACTTTAATATCTACAGATTTAAAACTACCTTGATATAATGACCTCCAAAGTGCTACTGATATCAAAGATGGGAACCAGTCAACAGAATACCAGAAGAACTCAGAAAAAAATTAAGCAATAATATGTTTTTAAAAGGTATCTAGGAAGCTACTGAATGCCTTCTGACTCGCATTAATCAACACTGCGTTAAAAATACACGGAATCTTTAAAAAACAAGAGCAAGAAAGACTATTGAAATGAAACTGAGCTGAAATAGTCATAATACTACGTACGCCTGTAAGGACTAAAAATAATTTCATCTATAGTTCTCCTCCAAATATTCTAATTTATTTCATAACCTCTTCCTTTTGTTTCTGCTCCCATGACAGTGATCAGTAATCACTTGATTACCCAACAGGGACATAAAGGCTGACCCACAGAAATGCTGACTTTAATTGAGTCAGCCTAAAAGCCAGCCAAGCCTACACTGAGGGCTTTCAGGGCAGTTAACCAGCACAGGGTAAGAACCCCAACTTAAACTTAAAGTGCAAAGCTGTTACACTGATAGAAAGCCATCAAGTCCCAATTTCTATTTGGCATATAACACACAGCCATAGCTTTTGACACAGGTGAGAAGTATTTGTAGGTAGATCAGTAAGAGAAGCTTCAAATGTAGATACACACTGAGTTATGTACCTGTGATGAATTAAATAGCTTCTCATGGCTATTGTCTCTTAAAATGAAAATGCAAGGAAAAAAAAAAATCAATAAAAATCTCTTATTGTATTAGATTCTTCTTCTAGAAAGCACTGAAGAACATGTGTAATTGTGTAATTTTAAGCATATGGTTAAATATTTTCCCTAATATCAAGCTTTAGTAAATAAAAGTCAAAACTCACTAAACACATATTACAATTAACCTTCATCAAAATTAGTCCTAGACAGTTTGCTGGTTGCTCTTTTCATCATTGTGTAAGACATTCAGAAGCTGAAGAGTGACTTTATTCCAGAAAGCACAGAAAAAAGGCTGGTGGTCTGGATGATATTCAAGCTAATTCCAGTCCACACAGTGACGAAAAATGAAGATCGTAACATCACTCGTGTCAGGCTCCACATAAAGAAAAATGTACCATGCCTAACTTCTGACTATCATGTCCAATTGCAGACATACTTTGAAATAACTCCTTTAGTGAGCTACATTACTGCATATTACATGCATTCCACAAATCATGGCTGCACTTGTTCTGTAGAGTCTAGTTTGTAAAGCTAAAGTGTGATGACTTAAGAGACAGGGTGTTAATGCCTAGATTCTTGCAGCCCTATAGGCAACAGGGAACTTAAAAACTATTAAAACATTATTTGTCCTATAGGGATTACTTATTATACACATTCAATTTAGTCAACCATGTCTGCTGAGAGGCACACAAATCCCACCATAGCTAATTTAAGAACTTACCAATTTCCCTTGCAATTCTGACAGCTTCATCTGCATCCTGTAAAAGCAGGAAATGAGACCCAACGTTAATCCCATCAGCCATTGCACTATGTCCTGAGGGCAGTCATATATTGCACTACTGTCTCCTCTGATTCATTTAATGTTTGATTTTACAACCTTCTGACCCTTTTCAGCCAGAGGAATGCAAAATTAATACCATAAGTGGAATGTAAATTCTACCTCATCATTAGTATACTGAGAAACTCAAAGCAATGAGGAATCAGCTGACAGGAAACACAACCGGGATTGCAAAATGATCTTCTGCAGTTGGAGGAATTTAATGCTAGAATTTAGAAGTTTACAATCAATAATGGACCATAAATCAGATCGTTAAAGTTTGACCACTACCAGCTTCTTTCTGTCCTCACAGGTATTTCTTGTGTTTTCCTGGTTGTTGTCAGTAGGGGGAGTTGATTCTCTATTGTTTGGGATTGATTCGAGTTCAGAAGAAAAATCTTGCAGAACTTCTTTAAAGACAATTTTTTTTTTGTCTACTGAAGAACAAACACAAGCATTTCACTTTAGTAAGTGTTTTATTCTAAAGAAATAATAATTTTTAAATGTATCATTTACATCTGTATCTGAAATGAGAAGATTCACGTAATTGTTGCCATTTAAGAATCCGCACGTTACTAGCATACGACAACTAGAAAAATCCTTTTGTTGATGCCACCTATTGCTTCAGCTGACCCATGCTTCTATAGCCTGGTACAGAAAAGAGTAGTTAGTAACCCAGAGAACAAAAACCAGAATACTTTGCTTACTTTTTAATAACCAAATCTCTTCTCTTGAAGTAGTTAACTCTGGTTTCTTCTACTGATAGCAATATATTCCCATTATAAAAGACTAGAAAGGAAAAGGGTTAAATTACAGTGGCACGGGTTAAGTTTGAAAATTCCATCCAAATTTGCTAATATTTACACTATTCCATGACATGCATTAAAAAATTTGTATGGAAGGCAGTAATGTCTGGAAACCACCAGCTGCTAAGTGTGTCTGAAACTATGGGGGCTGACTTATGAACATTAAAATGAAACCTGATATTTTTAAAGCTTTCAAGGCAATCCATTTCAAAAGCACCCAGGTCAGAACTTTAAAAAAAATACATAAGAAATGTTCATACCTGGTTCATTTATGTCCGATAATAAAACAAAATCCTCTTTAAAAGTCTTCAGTACCTAGTAACAGCCCCATGAAGAATAAGGGGGCTGGCAGGGGAAGTTGTCAGAAAATTTAATTTCCTTTCATTAGCTAGTCTGCTCCACAAATCGGTGCTTGTTAAGTTCAAAGCAGTCCTGAAAGCAACATCAGTTTTAAGTCTTTTTACTCCAGTCACATCTGTTAATGAGATTTTTTTTTCCAAATAACAATTGTTTTTAAGTCAAGAGATAAATCTAGCACAAAACCTCCCCTCCCCCCCCCAAAAAAAAAATGAAAAAAATCAGGGTTTACTGTTTTATTACACCTTGCTGCTTTCCATGACCCTGCACCCTCCAAATTTTAGCTTAAAGGGATAAAATGCATGAAAAGGGTCATTTAAGAATGTTAGTGGTTTCCACACATTGAGTTTGAAAGTTCTTTGTTCCTGCCTGTGACAGTTATGCGAGAATACTTCCCCTTAATAGCCTCTCTGTCAGGAAGTGTTAAACCTGCCAAATGCAGACAATTAGAGCCTCTTGAACAAAATGCAGGAAGAGTGATGACTGATGAAGAGCCACAATTATAGTCAAGAAAGAAACTTTTACATTTCTTTTCTCTTGCAAATTCACTCATATATTTGCAAAACAGAATTAAGAGGGGGGAAGCAAACAGGGTGATTTTTTTTCACTTAGTTACCTGCAAACAAGTGGCTAACTGACATATTGCAGTCCACAGGAAGACAAGCTGCAAATCATTATAGGGGAACTTTTCACTGCCACTGTATTTTAATACATGCATACAACAACTTTAAGCAATAAGCAGCACTGTATCAGTAGCACTAATTGTCTCAGTTCTGGCTTGAACAGACTGAAGTCATCTGCCCAGTACATTTATTAATCTACATTATTTCAACATCTGTTTCTTTTACAGTTCTAATATATTAGAAACCAAACTCTAAAATTAAAACAAATAATCAATGCATATTCAAATTCTTTCGCCTTCAAAGAGCTTCTGAAATAGAAAACAAAAATATGCTGCGCTTTAAAGCTAAAAACTGATAAACAAAAAATTAATAAACTACAGACATATTGAAATCTGTTAAGTCTTTTGATCTTTTTCCCTAAGAAAATATGTTTTAGTATCATGCATTTCACTTGCAGATTACATAAATATAGCAGCAGTTTGAGGACTATCTCAAAGAGTTAGGACAGTTATTTCCACCAAAAATCTAAAATAACTTATGAAATATACACAACATTTGCCATAGGAGAGAAAAACTGAACACTATGGACTTGTGTGTTACACAGTATCATATGTGCAAAATATACAAAACCACACCAGTACTAAAAGCATTTTGAATTATTTTTTAAAAGCAAAAGTTCTCAATGATTTACTGCTGTTACCTCCAAAAACACATTAGCTACACTACCATTTTCCCAAAATAAACTGCAGATTGTAAAGAAATATATAATTTTAGCACCACCTTTTATTGTACAAATAAAAGTGTTCAAGCAATGGTACAAGTTTATAAAAATAATAAGAGTTATAAAATGATGTCATAGTGTTTTCACGAATGGCTGATTTCATTACTCATTTAGCATAAGAATTTCTAACCTTGTCATGTACATGCCTCGCTGCCAGGTACCAGCAGGTGGAGACAAAAAGGCAAATCTATTCTGATACAGAGGAACAATAAGAAAAAGCTATTTAAGAGACTCTAAGAGCTGTAAAACATTACATTAATTATCAAGAACTACATAATAATTTTCACAGCTGAGGGTGTTGGGCTTGGAGAACCTCCTGTTCATGTCTAGTCTCCAACAACCTCTCCAGCAATACAGAGATCATTTAATACCAATGTCAATATCCCAATGCAAGAATACAGCCAAAACAGATACGTGAAACTTAAATACAGGAAATACATAGCCTTGCTGAAAATCTTCAGTGTGTCTACTGACATCAGTGAAACTAAATAGATATCCAGAGGCATTAACCTTTTGGGTCTACATCCAGCTGCATTCTACCAGCCATTATACCAAACTGGATGTATGTGATGAAACAACATATATATCTTTCTTCCCTTGCCATTCCTTTACCAGTTTTTCAACACAGCATCTCCTTATACTCATTACTCAGTCTCCACTTTCTTCTTGTCACTTATTCCTCTTTACTCATTTACAGACAACACACATTCTCAGTTCTAATTTAGTATAGCCATTGTTCACGTGGATTAGCGCCATTCTTTTGATTAAGACTATTTACCACTGTCTCTCCCAATCAGGTTTTAGGAAACTAATTGTAGTTACAGATTTTGAAAATAACTGCCTTTGAATGCTTTTGTTGGATTTATCGCTGACAGCACCAGACTCGCGTTCCTTACATGTGCAGACTGGATAACCCTTGTCCCAGCCCACTGAGAAACTGAACCAGGGATGAGAAGAAAATTACTCTTTGTTAAATTCCCTTCTCCACTCTCGTTCCACATCTTTCCATTCTCAGTTTCATATTTGCTTCAGCATTTGCCTATATGAGGTCCTTAAGTATGCTGTTAAAGGGCTTCCTTCTCTTGAATTTCTAATTTAATTTGTACTCACTGAGAATTTTTCTACACACAACTTCTCCAAGATGTTATTACAAAAGCTTAGCAACTCCAGTGTCTACTATGTGTAAGTACTAAGCAACATAAATAAGAGGGAGAAAACACCCTTTATTCATGAAGGACCTACATACCTGCAGCACTATTTAACAAGTGCTGGATAAAGACAGCTCTTCAGGGAACAAAGATTTTCCGTGCAGTCCTGAGTTGAATAATGAAGCACTAGAAGTTGTTACTCTATGCTTGCTTTAACTATTCATCCACAAAGAATATGTGCAACTGATCTTTCTTAACTTCTGGCATTTTCAGAGGCATGAATGCAGTTTTCTTCCAGCTTTGTTAGGCTCCACTATAAAGATGAGGCCACCTCTAATCAACTCAAGTATCAAGCACTTCTTAACTCCTTCCTAGGACCTTTAACAAAATTATTTCTCAAGACAAAGAGCCCTCAAAGACTTTGAAAGATTCAGAACTCTGTGACCAAAACAGGCCTACCACAGAATGGCAGAAATCCTATAAAGTCTCCAATTCCTTGTGTCTTGCTCTTCTGATTGTACCTGGTATCACACAGCTTTTCCCTTCCTATTTTACTCTGAATTGGCAAAACAGCACATCAAGCTCTAACCAAAGATCAGGCATCCTGTATGACCTAATTACTCGGGTATTCATCCGAGCAAAAGACGCATTATCACAGGAAGGAGATCAGAGGACAAACACAGGCACTTACTTAGCTCCATAGCAAGGCTGAAAATATCAATTCTCAGAAGTTTTATTTCCTAGAACTGGTACCCAAAGCACTGTCTAACCTAAAATTTTCATCTTCTCTTTCTGATGCCAACTACAACACTGGCAAATGTCTGTGGACTCTCCTTTTCCTTGTTTGGTAGGTACACTGCAGGTTTGGTTTTTATCTCATGTTATTTTTCATCAACACTTCAGATAATCAGAACTAGCGCAAGGCCAAGGTATGTGAAATTGATATGATATGGACACTTCAGGATTAAGCAACTACTGCATAGTTCCTTTCAATAGCTGAGGAAAGGACTTGTCAACTCAATCCTACCTTCCAGTTGTTTGGTGTTAAGACTACCGTATATAGCCAATTGCTAACCAGATCACTTATGTTGTTTCATTTTGTGTCAGGAACTTCAGCTAGTTGTAAACAAAAAAAAAAAAAAAAAAACACCACACAACACACCAGTGCAGTTAAAGGTCTCAAACAACTCCATACAGGTAAGTAGCTCAGTTTCACTGGTTATATGGTTATCTGGTTCATTAACCACTATCCTACTTTGACAAGTTTGTTTCTTTATATTAGCAGAATAACAGACTCTTATGTAAGTTTTAACTTGATACAATAATAAAACCAGCATTTTGAGTATTTGATTCTGAAAAAAAAAAAGTTTTGTGGGGTTTAGATTACTAATTCAAAGTTATCTCCTAATTAGATGTTTTCCTAGAAGTTATTTTCAGGATTTCTGGAAGAATATACCGGATATCAGACAAAACAAAAGATATTATGCGCAATAGCTTGGCTGTTGTTAGAACTTCTGAAGTCCTAAAGGACCACATACACAAGGACTGTTAAAACATACAACAAAAACCTGGAGGAATGCTGCATTCAACTTATCACTGACAGACTTCAGCACTGCCACAAAAGCCAGTCTAACACCATATGGAGCCCTCCAGAAAAGAAACAGTGCTTTGCACTTTTACCTGTTGCAGAATATCCCACTGCCAGGCATTACATGCACCAGGCACTTCCATTACGAGTACTGAAAAATCCTCTTGTGCATTTTGACCTCAGCTATTTAACGATTTTATCTTTCTCTCTCACTAGCCAAGTTCTCCAGTCATCCTCATCAGAACAGATATTTTTGTGGAGGCTTAGCCCCTTTGCACACTATTCACCTTTCTCAATTAGTTGGGTTTCATTTTTTTCCTAACAGAGCTTAAAATCCAACTTAGCTGACATGATGTTGAACACCATTGCCCTGATATATGTTGCTCCTTAAAATACAGTCTGCATTCCATCAATATATTCAGTTGTTCCCAATTATCTTGACATTTCCTATTCCATCATGTAAATAAGATTTACTATGATCAGAGGTCAATATCAATTGTCATAAATAAAACCTGAAAAGCTTTCCCTTCAACTACATTGAAGTGTTGTTGAAACAAACTTCTCACTTTTCCTGCAACACAAAGTTTTACTCAAATTTCTATTTAAAAAACATAAATCTAACTTAAAATATCAAGCATAAAAAATTTCTACCCAGGAGGTTAACATTTTATAATACACCAAAGTTTTAGGCATATACAACATAGGTATTAAAGGAAAAAAACTTATTTACCTACATGAATACAGAGAATATATGAAGGCACACAAGAAAGCTTGTAGGAGCCCAATACTTAATCACTACAGCAGAAGATAAACTAAAACCAAGACATACTTTATCTCACCTTAAAAAAATATATAAAAGAAACAATAAAAATCTTTTTAGAAAACTGTTGGAAATCATTCCTTCTAAAACCCCAGGAAGAACAGGTAGATTCAGATAAAGAGCCACCAACTTCCCCCCACCCTCACCCTGGGTTTTGCAACACATGGAAATCGGCACTATCAGCACAGACCGTAAAATGGAAACTTCATACAGTGCAACAAACTTCTCTATTAACTTAGGGCTGTCAAGACCTCAGCCAACAAGAAGTAAAGACTCAAGAAATGTAAAAACATGGGCAGATAGTCAAATGCACACCCACACCCAATATTTAACACCTTTACCTGCCTTCATGTTAAACTTAAAGCAAAACATTTTTAGAGACTCCATAGAAGCAGTCCTTAATATATCATTTATTGTGAAGGACCTTCTCTTCTTCTCCAAAGCTCTCTTGATAGTAAAAATCTGTACCTCATTTGTAATTACATCTTATTGAAAAATAAGCTGAAATTATAATTACATTCTGCATCAAACCTTCAACAGGTGTATTTCGATTTAGACACTGTTCCTACAGTAGACTGACAGTAAGTAAATGACTTCTCACCTTGACTACTCCATCAAAGCCAGGGATCGTATTGACCTTGGCATTCTTGGCTAACAATTTGCTTTCAATCTTATCTCCCATAGCTTGAATAGCATGTGTATCAGGTCCAATGAAGGTGACACCTTCTGATGCCTGCAAAGACAATGAAGATATAACTTTAGGAGATGTAACTAAACAAATCAGCTTTACACAGGTATTTCTATTATTTTTTTTTCTCTTTTTGAACTGATAATTGAAACAACATTTAGAAGACAGTGATCTGTTTATGTAACAACCTGGCAACATATCATTTCAGCCAGTTCATTAAAAATGTGTATGACCTTGTGAAACTATGTATACATAATTAGCATTTGTATAAATCAAAGCCAGGCCAAAGAAAAATAGTTGAAAGTGGAAGTACTCCATCTTGAAAATTAGGAATATCCCTTAAGAAAAGAGAGGCTAGTTAACTCACCATTGAAACAGCAAGTGATGTACAAAGACATGCTTGCTAAACTGTAATGCAGTTGGAAATTCCATTATTCATTCCTAAAACCAAACCTTAACTAAACATCAAAATGAAAGTGCAGTCTCACACTCAACTTATTTAATCATGAAAATAAGGTAATAAGTGAAATAATGTTTCCCCAGTTCTTTCAGGCAACTCTCTTTTCCAATACTAATGTTGAAATAGGTTAACATAAAATACTTTAATACTTCAACTTTAATATGTAGGTTGAACACTGAATTGCATTTTTCCCCCTCCTGTTTCTCTATGCCAGCAATAGACTTCAGTGATCAAGCACACAGATATTTTTTCAAACTTCCCCAGGGTCAGTACTATACAGAGCTAACTAAAGGCAATTCTATCAGAACTGTTTAATTGAAAGTTACTAGTACATCAGTGAGTACACACGTTTCAGTCAACTAAATGTCTTTTGCACCATAGTGAAAAAATATCAAAAGAATAAGTATACTAGCCTTGCACACTTTTTTTCCCAACTGTTTAATTGATTTTTTTTTTCCCAATTCTAAGACACCTATAAAATACTTTGAAACAAATTATTTCCAGCCAATGGGCAGGTTACTTAATACCAATGCTAACACAATGGCAAACATTCGATTTCTTATATCAGAATTAGTGTCTTAATATTTTGTCTTTCTGACATACACTTCAGGTGCACGTCAGGGTTGCCAGACAGTTAACCACTAACAATAAAAAGTAATTTGCTGAAGCTTCGTCTACTATGTGATGGTACCACATGACCACAGAACAGACATCGGAAAAATATGTTTAAATGGGAGAACAATGTCCTCCTGTTCACGATCTTATAAGGGCCGTGAGCTCCCAACATGCTTGGGAATCACTGTTTTCACTGTCAGCAGCTTCCTAGCAGGAAGAGTGTAACAGCAGAAGCTCTGTGTAGACAACTTATCAGCCTAGCTAACAGGGTGCTACAGATAACAGAGAAAAGACCAGATAAGTATTACAGACACACTAGGAAGCTCAGCGCAAAGACATCCAAACCAAACGCAGAGCATCAGTTCAGCTACATCAAAGGCTTGTTAGCTTCAACTCACAATGAACCATCTGGGTATTTATCTCAGCCCACCTCTTCTCTACTACAGTAGACTTATCAGTTCAGCAACTCAGTAATATTGATTTGATGAATAGCTGCCTGACACACACAAAGTTGCGAAGACTGCAATACGAGGGAGGAAGGGATAGGAAGACCGACACGAGGGTGCAGATCTATTAACATCAGTGCCAAAGGATACGAGCACTAAAGGAATTCACTTTTTAAATGAGAAGGGAAAGAAGAAGCAAGGAGTTGACGTTTGAAATCATAGCGACACAAAGTTTGGAGATGACCATTTCAGAAACAACAGCACATTGCAACCTGAAAACTGATACTTCATTCCTTCTTCACAAGGGGGTTTTAAATATGTGCCTGCAAGGACTTGGAGATAGGGCAGAGTTCCTTTCTGACATCAGACTGTATTTTATCTGAAAAAGCTTTGTGGAAAAGGTTCCCTTACATGCTTGGCAACTGAAGATTATGCTGTCCCTTTCTGTATCGCTCCTAACCTGGAAATACTTTGTTTCTACAGCTTCTGCCATAACATTGGTATTTGCATCCTGGTCAATGCCACTTCCAACTTCACTATAATTGCTTCCTCTCACAGCTCTCTTCTCAGAGTCTACCATTAAAAACATGAGCTCTCCAGAGGTCATCAAGACAACGGATCCAAAACTTTTGCTTTCCAGTGAAAGGCACATAGGGGACATCTTGCTTGACTTACTGTCTCTTCCCACTGCCTTGTGGCATGGACTTTCATAGTGCCCAGTTCATTCCCTGTCCCTGTCAAAGCAGGTAGTTTGATAAGAAGAGGACAGCACCATGCAGGAGAGATACAGGAACCACCTGAGAAGGAACACTCCAGGCCATTTCAAGAAATGAATATACTGCATCCAGTATATTTGTTATGTGAATCTTGTAGAGGTGTAATATTCCACTTGGATACAACCAACACTTACACAAAAAATTAAGCACTAGATTATGCACAGCAGACTCTCATTAATGCAAACATCATCAGGTGCAACCTACATCTTTGTCCTTTTTAATGTATACTTTTAATGTCCAGAATTTACAAACTGCACTTTTTTACATATGCACCTTGTGGCTTTAACTGCATTGAGCTTCTGTACCTTACACAGAACTGCTCTTTAACTGTGAACAAGCAGCAGCTTAGTACCACCAGCTAGGCCCCCATATGGTTAGTCAATTGCGGTAGTCATCATATCCTGTTATTTCCCAGCAACAAAATCTGAAACAAAATAGTTTAACTCAATGTGATATCACAAGATACCTGAAACCACATAACTCTGTGTGATGCAACATCCTTAAATCAAAAATATGTTAACAACCAAGGGGGATCCACTGGTTCCCAGCCAGTATGTCAAACCATCTCTTACTTAGAAGAGGCATGCATTCTCTGACATGACTTGTAACTAAATTTAGCTAAACTCACAAAAAAAGATTTTGTCAGCTTAAGGCACTACTGGACAAACTCTTGCAAGTCTTGCTATAATAATTTTAAGACCCCATCACTTGAAGATGCTTGCTCGAGCCCTCTGACAAAGCTTGTCAGCTCATCACCAGTAAAGTGCCCCAGCTTCTTCACTGCCAATACTCACACATAATGTACTGAATGACCTATTCAAAACTCTACTGTCTGATACTGAAAATACCAAAAAGCAGACCATAAGAAAGAACGTGGCAGTAAAGTCTTCAGCTCCCACAAAGACTTATCAGCCCTTATCCACTAGCATCTTTTAGTTTATGAAAGAAACAGCAGTGGTGAAACTGTGCAAGAAAACTTCCAGTGCCTGATGACAGTCTGTCCATGCACAGATCTGCCAGTCTGCTGTACATCACACAAGCTTACACACCGCACATCAGACAAGGTTTTCCAATAGTTCTGCTACTCCTCCACGCATTCAGCAGCATACCCCAGCCTTAAAGACTAATTATCTGGCAACAGGGAATGTGTCAAGTTTCACCACAAACATGCACCAGCATTTTCTTTAGAAACATATCTGTGATATACTGTTCTACTTTGCAGAGGCAAAGGTATAGACAAACATAAGGAATATTTTATAAAAAAAAAATTTCAGAATACATCCCATGCCAAGAAAGTTAGTTTTTTTCTTTGACTAATTAGATATTGAAGAGTTTTCCCTAACACCCCTCTATTTTTGAGAGCAGCAAGCTATCATTTCATTGTAGTGCCTTAAGAATCGCAAACAATCAATTCTCTCCTGCCCTCCCTTTTTTTTTTCCTTAAGCCAGGGAACACAGGACCCCAAACATAGAAAAAATTAAACAATGTCAAAGCAGGACAAGCAAAGACAAGATTTAAAAAATCCATTTGGGAAGTCTGTGGTTGAGCTGTATGTGACCTCTGCAGTCTGTCAACCAGGTCTGACTGTTCTAAGTACAGAGCGGGCCAAACAGACCTAAGCTGGCATACATCGCTGTCCTCTTGATGTTTGGAAAGGACCTATCTGTCTGACAAACTCTTGTGGACCTAAGGTAATTGAAGAAACTGATCCCAGAGAAGGAGCTTCCTTTGCATCGCCTCCTGGAAATTATAAATGCAGATATTCACAATTACTGCATTACACACTCCGTAGTGGATTCAGCCTCAGTAACAGCGTAAGCAGAACTAAGGACAGAAAGCATGAAGGAGGGAAAACTACATAACAAACTTTCATACACACTAGCTCCCTTGGCAACATATGCTCTTCTGTGGGTTTACAAATATGTGGTAAACGACAGGCCTCTCAGCACTGCAGAAAATGACCAAACATTTCCAACCCAGATTTAGACAAAACAAGTGATATTAAAACTTCTCCTCTGTCTTTTACCACACAGTTATGAACAATTAAACACACTTTTTGGTGTCCTCATTCAAGCCAAGATACTTGAATCTGCACGTAACACCAGCTTAACATGAGCACTTCCAACCAACAAGGACATAAGCCACATAGAAAAACACATCTATCAACAATTTTGTGTTTTCCCTTTCAGGATCATTTGGGGAGGCAAACAACTTAGGGGCAGAAGAGAAGCAGAAGCAAGATTCTGTGGCAGTGAGATAACAGCAAGATCAGTAATCGTGGTAACAAACTACCACACTTAGTCAAGACCTTATTGGTGAATAAGATTATGAAGGAAAGTCCACAGATAACAATTCCATTAGAAAATGTTACCATAGCTCTGGTTTTCAAAGGGGTTTTGTCCCAACCTTCATGTTTTCTTCACAGGAAGATCTGGAAAAGGTTTCCATTAAATACTTGCATGCAGCTGATTAATTCTTTCACTGTTGTACTAGGGAACAACTGCCTTAAATTTTTCTGCCCTCTTGATACGCAGACAGTCAAGGAGACAGATCCAATGGGGAAGGGAAGGGGCAGATCTAGTCTGGTAATCACAAATAGCATCAGAGTTGCAGAAAAATTGGAATCTAAAAGGCACACTGACATCTGTTGAAAGAGGTGGGAATGTAACAGATCACCTCGCAGTACAGGAACTGTCCATTCAACACTGGGAAGGAATACCCCAAGAAATACAGTATAAGAATATTACAAGAAGCAGACACTCAGCAACCTAGGAAATACTGAACTGGTAAAATGCTCTACAAGAGAACATAGCACAGGTAAAAGAATGTCCTGAAGCTTTCCGCTAGACACACAGAAACAACCTACCAGCTCAACCAACTGGACCCTGTTGCTGCTATTCTGAAAGCTCAGAATAAAGACCGTATATAGGAGCAGTCAATGATCTGCCCAGGCATCAGTCTGTTGTCCTGGTTTCGGCCAGGACAGAGGTAACTTTCTTCGTAGTAACTAATAAGGGTCTGTGTTTTAGATCTGTGCTGAGGAGATAACACACTGATGTTTACAGTTGCTTCCAGGACCGTCAAGGACTTTTCAGCTTCTCTGCTGTGCCCATGTCTGCAGGTGCAGGAGAAGCTGGAAGGGAGCACAGCCCCAATTATTAGCCTAGGATTCAACATTAGGTTTAGAATTGAGACCCAAATTGGTCAATGGTATATTCTAGATCACGTACATCAGACCCAGTATATAGATGAGGCTCTCTCCAGAAGTGCTCTCTCTTGCTCCAGATCATCCCCTCTCACTGTGGGTCAGCACACTCTGGGTCGCCCCTCTCTCAAGGTCATCTCACTCCCTCAGGCAGCTCTGTCTCAGAGACTTTGGCTCTAACCTCCTTTCTGGGATTTCAGTTTCAGGACTCTCCCTGCTCCAGGACCGTCAGCTGGGAACAGGCTGAGCCATGGTCATCAAGGAGGTGAGAAGTTTACTGTGTATCACTCATTTCTATATTTGGATATATTACTATTATCACTATTATTTTTTTCAATATTATTGTAGTTTAGTTATTAAATTCTTCTTTTCTCAACCCACAAGCCTCACTTCCCTTTACCCCTTTAATTCTCTCCTCCATCCCTGGGAGGGGTGAGGGTGAGCAAGCGGTTGTCGTGCTGTTTTGCTAGCCAGGGGTAACACCACAACAGATAGGAATACAATGCAGGAACAGCATATAATCGATGTCATGGTTTTACCGAGCTGGCAATCAAATACCAGGCAGCCACTCACCCTCCCCTGTCCCAGGGAATGGGGGAGGCAACTAAAGGATAAAGGAAAAGAAGAGTCCTGGGTTGAGATACGAACAATATAATAATTGAAATACAACCAAATTGAAAGTAAAAAATAAGAATAAGAATAATATACAAGTAAGTGATACACAGTGCAACTGCTCACTATCCACTGACCAAGGCCCAGCCTGTTCCTGGCTAATAATCCTGGAGCAGAGAGAGTCCTACAACCACAATCCCCAGAAGAGAGAGAGAGCATTTCCTCGTAGATCGTTCTAGTATACTTGGTATGACATGGAACACACCATTGTCCAATTTGGGCCTCAATCCTAAACCTAAGCTCAAATCCTAAACAAGTAATTGTCGGTCCATTGCTCTGGCTGTGCTCCCTCCTACTAGCAAAGCATAGGAACCTGAAACATCCTTGATAGTTTTGGCAAAAATTAACTCTACCCCAACTTAAAATCAGGACAATCTACATAACATACAGAGAAAAATGCATATTTATGTTTTTTAAAAAGTAGTATATATATTTTCAATTATTTTATTAGGACTGGAGCACCTCCCATATGAGGACAGACTGAAAGAGTTGGGCTTGTTTAGCCTAGAGAAGAGAAGGCTCCGAGGACACCTTAGAGAATCCTTCCGGTAGTACTTCAAGGGGGCTACAGGAAAGATGAGGAGGGACTCTTGATCAAGGAGTGTAGTAATACAACAAAGGGTAATGGTTTTAAGCTGAAAGAGGGTCCATTTAGATTAGATATGAGGAAGAAATATTTTCCTGTGAGGGTGGTGAGGCACTCGAACAGGCTGCCCAGAGAAGCTGTGGATGCCCCATCCCTGAAGGTGTTCAAGACCAGGTTGGATGCGGCTTTGAGCAACCTGGTCTAGTGGAGGGCATCCCTGCCCATGGCAGGGGGGTTGGAACTTGATCTTTAAGGTCCTTTCCAACCCAAACCATTCTATGATTCTATTGGGGGGTGAAAAGAGAGAAATCAACCTGTTAGACTACTCCAAACCTCAGTGTGAACAATAGGCACAGTTGCTGAACCAGTATAAAGGCAATCTAAGGCTACCTAACTCCATTGTCCCAAAAAAAAGCAGGCACTTCTCAGAAAAGGTGGATGACCTCCTGCATAAAGACCAGGGAGCAGCCAGAATAAATCTATATAGTCAGCACCACTTTAAGCATAAGTGCTGCACAGAAAGCAGCTTTAAATAAACTTTAAAGTCATCTTCTCTTAAATTCCATAGAAGCATGGAAGTTTACAAAGTCAAAACTGTAAAGAATCAAACAAATCTGCAGACATCTTCTTTAACAAGATACAAGTTGCAAACTCACACTACCATAGAGTATATGTACAAAGGGTAAATGTGCTTGTACTGATTTAAGTCTGCATTTTAAAATTAAAAGAAGTTTTATTAACCAAACATTTAATAGTGTATATTATACTTCTAAGTGAAAAAAAAAATTATTCAGCTTCCAGGTCATATCTTTGCAAGTGAAAAGAAGCAAAGAAGCAGCTTCTTCCAAGGACACAAAGCCACACAACACCATGAGAAGAACAAAAAGTACTTCTTGGGGCTCTCTATACTTACAAGTTTTCACTTCGGATCTGATAATGAAGCCGAAGTTTTACTTGATAATTTCACTTTAAAACAGTTTGAAGCTTTAGATAGTCTATGTATTATGTCTTTGTCCAGAACCCGAATGCAATATTCAGTTATCCAAGTTTTTAGAAGCACTTCTCAAATACAAATTACAAAGCCTGAACATACAGTAGTTTCTATGACATGCCACTGTCAACGATGAATTGTTTTGTCACCTGTAAAACATTCCCAATGCACAGGAACTTCACCCTGCTGTGTTGCAAAAAGGTTGAGTATTCTACTATATCAGTGGTAACGAATGCCCAAAAAATTTAGGGAGAAACAAATGAAACTTAAGAATTTTCCCTGGATGGTTTCCATATTGCTTTTCTTCACTTCATGGCATTGAAACCACCCTTGATTTTTACATGATAAAAGAAATCTGTGGAACTAATCCTAGAAACCTCTTTCTGTTTCCTTGCTTAACACCTCCAGGCGACAGAAAAGACAAAATGCTTCATTTGCATCCTTAAACATTAGAAACTGCGAATGAGCCTTTTCAGCTGCAAATGTTATTGCATCTACATTTCCAGAAGAGAAAGAAGGTTAAACAGCCTACTCAGGTTTATGTTAACTCATCTCTTTTTAGCACCAAGAACAGCACAAAGAGCAGAGAATGTGGAAGCTTAACAGTCCAACTTCTTTCTTCATTACATTAAATTAGATCCTGGAAATGGATATAGCTGCTGATTACATGAAGATAAAGAGAAGAAATCAGGTATGCACAAAGGAAACTGCAAACACTAACAAGTGTAATCTTAGTCTTCCCAATCATCTAGCCTCATGAAGACCATTTCATTTTTCATGCAACACAAGAAAGTTCTATCAGTTGCATGACCACAGAAGGTTTCACCCGATGTGAAAGCAGCATTTGTTTAATAATTAATACAAACTTAGTTCAAAATGTAACTTGCCAGTGTTGCACAAAGCTATCCTGAACACCTTAGTAAGGTAAGAAATATTCCTTGCTTAATGTGCTACATAACACTTAATCTTATGGATTACAGAAATTTGAGCCACAGTCAAACACCACTATTAAGCTACTTTATTTCAGAACGCAATTAAGAACAATTTATTCTTCAGGAGTACTAGATCTCCTAAACGACAACATTTTCTAAAATTAGGATTCAACCTACTTAGTATTTTTGTTTGCAGTGAAAAATAAAAACCCTTGGAATTACTGTACTGAATTCAGTAGAGAAAGTTAGCAGCACTTTATTTTCTAGGCCATTTGGCTTTCAGTCTGGAAGAAAAGTCTTCAGCTTGGCAGAGAACGCTCAGTGAGATGTTTAACACAAAATATACATTAGTCTAAATGAAAACTAAGCACTCATGGAGAAAAAGCAGGACAGAGTGATGAGAGGGAGAAACAGGGGAACATCCTTCTAGCCAAACAAATACTTCACATTACCAAAGACCCAAGTTTATGACATATTTGGCAAAATTTTCTGTATCAAAACTCTCAAACTGAAAGTTCACTAGGGAAGATAAACAGAACAACAGTTAAAAAAACCTGAATGTTAGAGAAGATGAAGAAAATGCATAGACACAAGACATATTCTTTATTACAGTCATACTATTTCTCCTGTCCTACAGATGCATGTGAAGCTTTGCAAATGAATACGGAACACAAGCATATAGCCTGACTAGTAAATGGACTTTGAAATGCCTTGGCTTGTGTTCTTCAGTAGTGTGGGAGCGGGGAGAGAGACAAGAGAATACATTTAGAAGTCAACAAGTAATGAAAAATTAGCACTGTTATCAAGATGTTACACTGAGTTTGCAAAGGATATTAATTGTATACCTACAAAAAAAAAACCTTACTAATAAATCAGAACTTGGAGATAAAAAAAATCCTGTTGAAAAAAATCTGTCTTTTTCCAGACATTCTACAATGCTGTCAAAATTAGGTGAGAATCATTATGTTTACACTGCATACTCAGAAATCAAATTAAATTTTAAGATGACTGTCCAAGCTCACACCACTCTAAATTTACTGACGAGTTAAGCAACAGGAACCCTGGTATCAACAGCCAGGAAGGTAAGGGACCCTAGAATCAGCTTCCCAATAACCACTCTGCATACTAAGAAACAGAGCTGAGCAAAGCACATAACTCCATTGAAAAAGTGCCATTTCTCCAACACTGTAGAAGACAGAGACACTGAATAAGCAACACTCTTCATAAAAACAAGGCTGTTAAGCCCACTGTCCTGACCAAATTTTAACATGGATTATTCCATTCTAGCCACCTATAGCTCCCTTTTCTCAACTGGTTGGTACAGTTTAGAATCCTCCCTGTCCTCACAGGAATTTACTCATTTACTTCCTGCCAAACAAGCTGCAATCACTGATATCAAGACAAGGTGGTATTTCTTCGGTAGATGTAGCCATCTTCAAACATTTGATAAAGACCGCTTTGCAGACCTTCAGAGAGAGTTTATAAAGATGCCAGATCACACTACAAAATACAGAGCAGACCAGTGAGTTCACTTCAGAAAACTGGAAGCGTCTGCATCTTGTTAGTAAACGGGAGTTACTTTCCTCCCAAGAAGAGAGCCATTAAACAGCACTAGATTTAATTTCTGACATTCAAAAACCAACATCATATGGTAAATAGGCATATTTATTCAAAAATAAATATCAATCTGTCAATCACATTAATAAACATTAGCTAAAGAGCTAAACAAGCAGTAAATCAAACATATCAACAACAAAAAAGTGCATGTGCACACATTTGTTTGGGTTGGTTTGTGGTTTAGTTTGGTTTGCCCCCCCAAACCAGGTTTAATTCACTGAACCAACACAGTGTCTTCTTACCAAAGCCAGCATATACTGACCCTGCACTTACTTAAAAAAAAAACCACACAAGTAAAGGAAGGATAGGACTGGGGCAACAGTTGCTCAAGATTAAAGCTATTATAAAACCCCAAGGAAAGGATGCTGTCCCATAAGTCCCAGTAAACTGCCACAGAGCAGTGACCCAAAAAGAGAGTACACACACCCCAGGTCTCAATTCCTCCTGCCTTTTGCACCACAAGCAGCACTCATGCAGCTGCACTGCCATCAGTTTGGGATCCATATCAGCTAAAAACAGCTAAAGAGACAATGGATGCTTAGAGAATTTTGAGGTACAGTGCCTGAAAGGGACAGTGGTAGTAGTGCCAACTGTCGCCAAATACATTGTAACCAGACATATAAGGGGGTACATAGGGGAAAGTGTGCATAAAAGGTATAGCCAGGACTGAACGAGGCAGGATGACTGAAAGTTACATTTGTGGTCAGAGATGCCTGCGGCAAAAACTGGGGGTTATGGAGGTACTGCTATGGCAATTATGATGAAATGACTAACACAGGAGGTGACTGCAACCTATAATGGCAAGGGATACTGGAAGAAGGTAGTCAAACACTGGAACGGGTATCCCAGAAAGGCTGTAGAGTCTCCATCCTTGGAGATATTCCAAGCCAAACTGGATATGGCCCTAAGCAACCTGTTGCAGTTGATCCTGCTTTGAGAGAGGGACTAGTTGTCCAGAGATCCCTTCCAAACTAATCTATTCTATAGCCCCAAGTGAAGAATATCAGGGAGATTATTATCTCTGGCCAGGTGAGGAGGGCTACAGCAACCAACATATAGAAAATCTGCACAATCTACGTTAAAAAACAAGATTCTCATATACTGTCTGAGATAAAGGGATACAGATCATCCTACTGAATCTCACAACATGCATTTCTTTAAGAGATAGCAGTGCCTTGTCATACTGATCTTTTTCCTCTAATAACTGGTGGTGCTGCTGTCTCTAGGCATTTACCTCTATATCTGTACTGAAGTATGCTGTTCCTTTAATTTGGCAGACAACAGTGATCCCCATTAGATCAATCAGATAATTGTTTTAAAACAAACAAAAAAAATCCCATCCAAAGATTCCCATCTCTTAAAGACAAGTTCATCCAATTGTATTAGGTAGTCAGCACAGGACACAGCACAGTGCTGGCAAGACACAGCTGGGGGCAAGCAAGGACAAGAGCGAACTCCCTACACCAGCACTGGAATGGAAGCACTTGGGAGAAGCAGCTACAGTCAGAGGGAGGGAGCGTAGGATTTCTGTGATACCCTCTCAGCAGTTGAGCAAGCAACTAGTGTACATATGGGACAACGACATCACACAACACAGCCATACTAAAGGACACCACTTCACAGAAGTGTGTTGTCAGTCTTATCTCCTTCACTATTTATTTGTAAAAGGATCCATGCAGTAGTAGCACTAATAGAATATGTTCATATTTACATCTTACACACAGTTCATTGGAGAAAACCGTGGACTAATTACCCTGTGATGAAAGGTAACTAGCTCTTACAGCTGCCCACTGAGAGAAGTCCAATAGACCGCATTTAAGTACATGAAAAATTGATCAGCTGCCCACTGAGAGAAGTCCAATAGACTGCATTTAAGTACATGAAAAATTAATTGATTTTTTTTTTTCTTCGGAAAGTATTGTAAGAAAATTCTGAGGTTTTTCTGCATGTTCTAACAGTCAACAATCTTTGGTACTTACATACCTCTCCCACCAAATTCTATTTATGCTCAACTAACATTATGAAGTTTACAACAGATACTATGGGCAGAGATGTGTGTGATTGTGTTGTCCTCTTAAATGTGGATGTTCAAATAAAACTAAGAAAAGAGGTTCAGGTGCTTTTGTAGCCAAATTCAACAGAAAAAACATTACTCTTAATTTTATTATAAGTAATAAGACTTGTATATACAAATTCAGTTTTTCCACCAAACCCAGTTCTTACTCTCACATATTCTTGCATTAAACAAACAATTAGATTTGGCCTTTTGCCTTCAGCTTAAAAATAAAGAACTACACAGAATCATAGAATGGTTTGGGTTGGAAGGGACCTTAAAGATCATCTAGTTCCAACCCCCCTGCCAGGGGCAGGGACACCTTCCACTAGACCAGGTTGCTCAAAGCCTCATCCAGCCTGGCCTTGAACACCTCCAGGGATGGGGCATCCACAGCTTCTCTGGGCAACCTGTGCCAGTGTCTCATCACCCTCACAGGAAAATATTTCTTCCTAGTATCTCATCTAAATCTACCCTCTTTCAGCTTAAAACCATTACCCTTTGTCATATCACTACACTCCCTGATAAAGAGTGTTTCCTCATCTCTCCTGTAGCCCCCTTGAAGTACTGGAAGGCTTCTCTAAGGTCTCCCCAGAGCCTTCTCTAGGCTAAACAAGCCCAACTCTTTCAGTCTGTCCTCGTACAGAAGGTGCTCCAGTCCTTTCATCATCTTTGTGGCCCTCCTCTGGACTTGCTCCAACAGGTCCATGTCCTTCCTGTGCTGAAGACTCCACATCTGGATGCAGTACTCCAGGTGGGGTCCCATGAGAGCAGAGTAAAGGGGGAGAATCACCTCCCTCAACCTGCTGGTTATGCTTCTTTTCATGCAGCTCAGGATCACGTAATCATAAACACTATGAAATATTACAAAAGTTTTAAACTATTTTAAAAGTATGTGTATACTATACTTGTTGGCTAGCATGATGAAATAACAGTGGAACTGGGCATACTTAAATCTATTGAACAAAATGTGAAAGAATAGCAGTATTATAACAATGCTACAGCTTTGGGATAACAACCTCTATCTCAGTATCATAAACAAAACAAGTCACTAATACGTATCAATATGTAGTACTCAAGAGTTTAGACACTTAAAATGAGGCAATCCACGAGATCTCCTTGTGGCCCTGCTCTCTATGATCCACAACCATTCTGAGCTCAAGATAATGTACTGTGACAAAAATATCTACCATATATTCTTGAACAATACCAACTCTGGATCTGAAAGACAAATTTCTTCTGGTGGCTAAGGGCGTAACAGCTTTTTGGAACATACACAATCAAGTCCCTCCCTCCCCCTCCCAACAGATGGGCCTGAGAGTTGGACAGTCTGGGTCTGCTCATGCTATAAAGTAATTAGACAAACAAATCTGGATCCTGTAAATAAGCATGTGCTTCAAATTAAGCATGCTTAAACAGTTGCAGGAGGAGAGCCTAAATTTCAAAATTTTAGCCTGTAGAGGAAATCATTCTACTAAATGATGGCAATCTTTCCAAAAAGTTGACAGTTCTTTCTGCTCAAAGGTCCATACAGAAATGGAGATGGCAAGGGGGGAGAGAAACTTGGGTAAGCAGAGACTAGTCAACCATCCAATTATTTTTTTTTTAATGCAAATTGATGTCTCAGGAGTGCTCTAAGATGATAAATAAGACCAAAGCACTGTGGAAAACTTTTTCTATTTTAGTATTTCAGATAAGTTATACGAAGTTATACAAAATGCAACAGACATTCCAGAAGTCCCACCTCTAATTTATCTGCTGGACTAGAATTACTTGGGGAGTTTTTAGCACACTGGATTGCCACTTGTGAATTGGGTGTGGAAAAGTATGTGTGACTGAATGATGTTCCTCATAAAGCTCCAGAAAAAAATCCTTAAAATTAAATGCAGAATATACTCTGAGAACAGCAGTGAAAAAGCAACAATCAGTATATACAAAAGGCTACATTTAAAGAAAGTGACTTTGTAACTTAATCTGGAGCATTAAATACACCAAAAGAAGCTTCTTCTCCTGTTTTTTACACCCATCAACATCATATAGGACATCTGTAATGGACACATCCTGGATTGAGACAAACTGCCTTAAACACATCTTTTCCCTGTTTGGAATCCTCCACCTTGCTCACCACCTACTTCCTGCACCCAAGAGGAGAGGCAATGAGACAAGGAGAGATCATGACATTAGTAACTGAGAACTGTATCACAGCACAAATGCACACAGGGAATGAACACAGGATGCCAGAGCAACTCTAAGCCCAGTATGTTGTAACTCCCGCAGGTCTCAAAGTCTCTTTTGACATCCTTGTGGTCACCTGCTAACAATATAAAAGGTAGCAGCAAGAGGTTTGTTCTGATGGGCTCAGCCAAAGAGGGAATGAATAGGAAATTTAATTGCCAACAGCTAGAAGGGTTGTACCATAATAACCAAGTCTGCACATTCTGACACAAAACAAGTGGGGTCCTGACCTCTAGGCTTTTCATTTTTCATACCCAGTCCATTGCATTTTGCTGGTGCTAGCACTAACTTCTCTTCCTGCATTACTTCTAAGCTTATTCTAGATGACTACATAAATAGTAGTCCTAGCACCATGGAGATGGCAAGAATATGTGACCAGGGCCAACATCTCCCTGCAACAGCAGGAAAACTGCACCTCTGCACAAATACCCACAAGATGGAAGAGGGTATGGCTCTCACTCCTTGGTTTGCAGGAGCAACCAAGGTACCACTGGCAGTATGAGCTACAGCAGGACTTGAAACATTCTCTCTGGAGTCCCAGTAGGGGGAAACACCAGAGTAGAAAGGAATTTGCAACGCAAGTTCCATATCATCTTCCTAAAAAGTAATTAGTCCCATCACAGAAATACCTAGAATGATTAACACTGCCTGTTAATCACTTATTAAAAGAAAGATATTTTCCCAGTTCTGAAACAAGGATGCCTTTTATCACGTGAAAGGTGGGAGGGATGTGCTCCAAATTACAAATTTTGACAAGTTCAGAGCTATTCTGAAAACCATTTCTGCATCAGCAGAACTTTTTCTTCAAGCTTCATCCTTAGGGCACTACACAAATCTTCACTAAAACGTGACACACACAAAGTCTCAAATGGATGCAAAGTAAGCGTGATACACTGAATATAAAGGATTAGCTTGGCAAAATGTTAAAACAAGAATAACTGCTTCTGGTGGGAAATACTTGGTTATTTTAAATACAGTGCCGCAATGATCTCTCTACATTATCCTCATCAGAATTTCATTAACTGCTCAGAAGCAGGTTAAATTAATTCCTTCCCCATGCCAAAATTTCAGTCTGTGTATATTTTTGAAAAAAAAAAAAAAAAAGCAGAGTCTGAAGAGTGTATTTATTAGCCTCTGTGTGTAAAATTGATGCACATTATCTCTCCAACAAATTTGAAATTCAAAAACAAAAAATTAAATGAGTATTGACAAGAGAGCTGGAGATACCAGCTATGCAAAAAAAAAAAAAAAAAAAAGCTAATCTGACAGAAGATATTCACATACAGAAGGCAGCTTATGAATGAGAGCTGGTGCTTAAGATGGCTTTTTTTTTTTTTTGGAAGAATGAACAAAGATCCTGGCTCCCAAGATTTTCAATACAGGAAAGCAATGCAAAAATAAGGAACTCATTAACCCATGTCTGGAATAAATAATGTTTTTCACTCAGAAAATAAATACATTTCAAAAGAATTCTAAAATATTATGTATAGGAAAGGGGAAGTTCCAAAAATACAGAAACCAGGGCCAATACTGTCACTATTTCCCAGGTAACTATGCCCTCTAAGGGCTACAGTCCAGATACCAGGTCTCTAACCCTGTGGGGTTTTATGAATTAATACCAAGAGCTTATCCTTTAAGAAAACTAAATAAAAGCTACCTTAAGTAGTCTCTTAAGCTTATATTGCACCATAAATATTTGAACTCAGAAAATTCTTGGCCTTTGTTGCTCACATTTTAAACAAGGTTTCTGATGAAAAATTACTATCAATGGAGGGCACAAGACTTCCCATTGAAGAAGCTTGACAGGTAACTTAGAAAAGAGGAGAGACAAAAGCACATATCTTTGAATATTGCTTGGCCTAGCCACAAGGAGTGGTTGCACTTCTCCATTTTCAAAATAATGGTGGGGGTTGAGAATTTTTTGTGGGTGCAGGGATTGAGGTTCCCCCATTTAGAGCCCCAGGCTCTTCTTCCCCATTTATTCTTAGCTTACTCCTTTTTATTTTCCCTCAGATGATAACAGAATTGGAGAAAGGAGGAAAAAAGGCACTTTTTCTTTGACACGGGAGGAGTGTCATTTGAGGGTTAAACAGTCAAAAATGTGATTGATGTCACAATCCAGCTGTTTCTATCTTTGGTTTTTTAAGCAAATTTTTGTTCAGCTCTAGGATTACATTTTCACTACTCTTCATTGCAGATGTATGAACGATTCATACAAGAGTTCTTGCTGTTCACAAAATGAGAACTATATTCACTCTATAGATCTCGAGCTCTTCCTCCAATGTATTATATTTTAACCAGTTTACATAGGCATACATATTTCTACAGTTATTTTACAGTTTTGCTGTCTTATGATTATTCTCTCACTGGTCCATTTATCACATCTTTCCATGAACAGACACTGGTGAAAGGACAGCTTCTGTTTCACTCATTCATACAGAGCCCCAACTCCACCATAAATCGGAAACCTGTGATTTTAATTCCTGAAGAAAAAATAATTTGACAATGTTTAAGATACTAAACCTTCTCTTGCTCTGAATTCTTATATCATTTGTACATATTATGACATGCCTTCATAATCCATAGAGAAGTATATAAATCTCCACACATGCTTTCCAATAGCCAGTTTAATTTTTCAAAAAGGCATGGAGACCCTTAACTATTGTACAGAAACAACACTATTATCCAGCAAATGCCAGCTGCCTCGGTAATAGAACATTATAGTATATAAACAGCTCAGACTTTTTTTTTTTTTAATCACCATGACACATTTGAGCCATTTCAAAATCCCCAGAAGATCACACTGGATCCTTGTCTTAAGAAAGTGTCTCCATTATTGGCTATTACTATGCAGATAGTGTACCTGAATGACAAATTCCTTTAAAGTCCACAATTCAAAAAAGCAACAAGACATACCAACTCCTTGATGCCTAACAGCATTTCCTTTCCTGCCTACCGAAGAAAAATCTCAGTTACCTTCCATTCTTTAAAAAAATAATTGCTCAGAAGTTCACCTCGAAGTTATCATTCCAGAGCTTTGTGACAATTTTAAGGTTCAGGTTTTTGTAGTTTGCAATTGTACAGCATATTTGATCAACCTCGGTTTCAGCATAATTAACATAAAGTTACTACATTAAAATGGTACCTGTTCTTTTGACTGTAATCTTCAGAATATGGTCCAATGTGAACGTGTAACTTCTGCATGTAACACCGTACCAAAGGCCAAAGTCCAGCTATGTTCTCATTTATGGGAATATAGAATCAAAACATGTATCTTATAATCAAGCAGGAGAGTAAGCAAAAGTCAAATTCAAACTCTTAATAGTAACATTATTTTACTTCACTCATTTTAACAATGGCATTCAACTATCACAGGAACACTTTATCCATGCTGAAATCTAATCATTTTCTTTTGCCAAGTTCCATCTTCATTTCAAGCTCTCTAACGTATCCTTGCAGTGACTTTTCTGTCCAAATATTTTAGGAAGGTTTGTTATTCCTAAAATGGAATCAAATAATCAGATTTTATTGTATCTTGCTCTGCTGGAGTGCAAATAGGTTACACTAGAAACTCCTTAAAAGGGAATAATATTTTAGCATTCAAAAAGGCTCTGTTTCCTTTCACTACTTTAGATGCAGCTGCAATGACTGCATTTTTTAGCATTGTGCATCAAGACTGATATGCCATTACACGACGTTAAGAATACCTAGCGCTACAAATATTTATTAATGGAGTCACACATTCAGTAGGAAAACATTCCTGCACTGAATGATGATGCAGACTTTACGGAAATTAGCTGGACTGGAATCTTAACACAGACAAAAACTTTTTCGGAGGTTGGGTTGTTGGGGTTCCCCCCACCCTCCCATTCCACTGCTGCTCTTTACCTGGTTTTAAATTTTGGCCACAGACTTCCTAATCTCCAGTCCTCTGGAACATCTACTATGAAAACAGATTTGTATATTTCTCCTAAGTCATATAGCAGTCGTAACCAGAGGTTGGAGGGGAACCTGAAAACAGTCTTAAGGGGGAGAGGGAAAGATAAGATCTGGGTTTAACTGCAGAATAATGACTGGTGTTGAAGTCCTCATGAAAAACTGTGGCAGACTGATAAATGATTAAAAGTGATACTTGGATGAAAGTCAACTTCAGTTGACATATGAACTGCAGATACTTTATCTTTACTATTTCAATTTTAGGCTGTAATGGAAAAATTAAAATTTTAAGGTGAAAGAAATATAGTTCTGTAGTTTTCTGGCACTTGGGGCTAAAACAATAGCCTGCATTATATTCAAAACTTAATAAGCAAATACGTAGTAACCCCACTTCCATGGATATAATATCTGTACTCAATTCTTTAAGCTGCCCCTTATGGACTTTTTGTGATGTGAGGTACACAATGTGTCATATTTTTATCTTTTATTTTTAAATGCTGAAACAATTGCTTTTGTTTAAGTATTTTACATTAGAAGAACAGATACTGCACTTAACACATTTAAGCTACATTTGAAAGGAAAAGCACTCACAAAAGCAACAGGCAAATCACCAGAAATAAGCAGAGCAAAAACACTCTAGGAAACCAAATACAAGTTTCTTTTCAAGAGAATCTTTAGCTTCTTGCTGAAGGAGCTGTTTGAACTTCCCATTCCTTTAATTGTGGAAGCTGCTTAAGAAATTCTATGTCAGTCAGGACCAACACTGAAACACAACTATAGGAGTCCACTTTCAAAATTCTTGAAAACCTATTTAAGGATATCAGTAGGGGGTAAATTAAAGCTGTATGCATTAGGAAGCTAATAATTTGAAAAATGTACAGGGGCAATGAACCCTGAAGTTATCATGCACTGAAATTACTAGAAAAGTGTTTTGTATAGTTGGAAACAACCAAATACAAAAAAGCTGTTGTAAAAAAATGTACAACTAATCTACAACACAACCTAACAGAATACTAACATCTGAAGTATAACAAAATCTTGTAGATAAAACCATTAATTTCTTATCACACCCACTTTTTGGTATAGGTATAGCAGAGAAGCAGGGGTAGTCTACACGATAGCAGAACTCAGAGCACTCTTTATTCACTCTTTGTAAACAGTTACTCAAATATACTTTTGTCAAATTCTAAATCTCATTGGACTCAAGTCTTCCACTCCAAGTACGTCTTGCACAAGAATGTCACTAAGCATCTGCAACAGGCTAGAACTTTCAGTGAAAACATTAAAAGAAAGAACAGCTGTAATACTGTTTAAACTGTTATTTGAAATGAAGTGAAAAATAGTTTCATACCGAAGCTGAAGGAGTTGAATCAGCAACTCCAGAACAGAGGCCATGCTCTATCATGCTAAGCATGATATATCATAAATAATGCCTTTACCATTCTCATTAAAAAGTTACCCATATTTCAGTTCATAAGCCACTGAAAACCTCAACTTGCACAACCTTCTAGGGAACTTGAGTGTCTAGCTGTCAGGTACTAAGAAAGCTCATTACAACCAGAGCACGCTCCACCCCTGGACACAGAATCCAAACAGGACTATCTGAAACTGCTTCTTACAGCTGGAAATAACTGAAAATAAGGCTGTTTATCTCCTGAGCTCCCTATGATTTCTAGATGAAAAAGCCAAGACATTCTTGAACATAGAATGACAAGAAAGAAGGAGAACATGCAAGGAAGTAGCAGGACACGAGCTGAGCAGGAAGGGGTCAAGAGCAGCAAGACATTTTGAGAAGAAATGCATTAACATTCATAAGATTTAAAAATATACTAGAAATTAACAAAGTTTTACAGCTAAATTAAAAATACACGTGCCCAATGCAAGGTTTGAATATTGTCTGAAGCCAAACACTGAGAAATGAACACAGAAAATACTGAACCTCCGGGTAAGGCAAGATCCCATGGAAAACAGTCAAGCAACAACGCAATGCAAAACTGTATCAATGCCCACACACACGCACGAGACTCAAATGAAAGCAATCTTCATTTGGGCATTTTCATCTTTTGGATAACCTGCTTTTAACAAGCCTGATGTTAACATGGTGGCTTTGAATTTAATACCATAAGATTAAGCACAGCTTGCCAGCAAGACGCCTTGCTCAAAAATCTGGGCAGGGAACTTATTCTAAATTCCAGCCAGAGCAAATTAAGCTGAACTTCTCTGGGTAGGATAGGTGGAAGCACCATTCTGCAGCACACCTGCTGCCTGCCTTTGAAAAGCAAATTTACACATTGGATTCCTAAGCAAAAATTTTGTGCTAAGAAGCATGTTCTACACATACAGACATACACATACTTCCCAGCTTTTGCACACGCAAAAGCTCACAGTATTTGGGTAGCCCACTACAAAGACAATCATTTACTAAAAGAGGTCACAGTTGTATAATATGGCTGCTACAGGAATTATACATCTAGATTATTAAAACAGAATATATGAATAAAAGTAAGTCTAAGAAATGCAAGTGTTTCGTTTGGGTACCACCTTAAAATAACATGTTCTTTCTGCAAGAAGAATAAAAATATGCACTGAAAAGAAGAGATTGCTGTATCCCTTACAGATGTTATTCTCCAGCTTCCTAAAAGATGCAGAAACTCATGTACGCTTACTGTCCTCCCAAAGACTAAACATTTTTAAATCAAGTTTTGGGACACAAAAATTAATGTCTGAAGTGCCACATATGTCACAATACCTATTACTGAAATTTAGCAACTTAAGAAGTATCCTTTGAACACTGCAGTATGCGATGCATGGCTGCTACCAAATATCTCCTTGAAAACAAATATGGTTATGGACTACATCAATTTGGCTAACAAGAGTCTGCCTCTAATTCTGTAGTAAGCCAATTCAAAATTTAGACTAAAAAAAACTCTCTCCCCAAAAAACCCAAACCAACCAACCTGTAGGAACATCTTTTACATTTTGAGGTCAGACCCTGTTCCAAAGATCAATGAATCATTAACCTACTCAGAGCTACCTTGGATGCAGTAACAGCCTTGTCCTAGCATTCACAGTTACAAGCCATTCCTACCAGATCACACACAGGTAGCTACATCCCACAACTCTTGCTCAGTCAAGAAAAGGATCACAGCACCAAAAATCAACAAGATCCAGAAAGCAAACAGTTCACCTGCCTTCAAGAACTGCACAACCCTGCCCACAACTACATACAGCAGACAGTGCCTTAGAGTACAACTTATCTTAATGAAATGACAAGTGCAGTGGCACAGACAACAGCCACCATTTGTTTAGTTAGCCATCAGGAAGAACATTAAGCCAGGCAAGCAGGAGGTCAGAGCTAGAGGACCTATTCAGTAGCTACTAAGTCCCCATCACAGAAGGCTGCTTTTCCATAAATCTTCAACAGGGAATCTTAACTGAAAGCACTCATCACCCTTTCCCCATTTGATCCATTCAGAACCATAGCCTAACACTAAGACATGAAGCTGCAAATATTTTATGACAGTAGTCGCTGAAAAAAGAAACCAAAATCTGAAATGTTCTCCCCCATCCTCATGCAAGCTCCACTCAGGCATCCTCTTGACTGTTTTTTGTGCTGATCTCAGTGTCCTTTCCATGCTTAGCTGTGATTATCTCCAGCTTTTTGAGAGAATACAGAACATGTAGGTGTCCTAACCACAAGGCAAAGTATCTGACACAAGTTTATCCAGCAAAAAAAAGCATAATTTTCCCCAGTTTATTATGAGCCATGAAAAATGTCTTGGCTCATCATCAAAAAATGTCTCTTCAGCAACATCAAGAAATACATCGCTATCTATCAGCTGATAAACTACTAGTTGATATCTAGTCACAGTCTCAATCAACTGAGGTTCTGAATTACCACTTCAGATTCCTTCTACATGTTAGCAACGTGCTAAAGGCATCGCTCTTCCCAGACAATCCAAGAAGTAGCTATTTCGCAAACTAACAATAGGAATTCCAAACTTGACCAAGGCAGCTATGAAAATATTTCTAGCGTGTGAAAAATATTCAAATTACTCTACTTTCTGCAAACATTCTCATTTAAATATATGTTCAGATAGGCTAATAAAAGGGTTCACAAGTTCTCACACAATGAACTGGCAGGTTTTATTCACAAGAATGTTCTGGAATATCTTTTGCTGTTTTTCCCCCATTCTAAGTGTTTAATGTATTCCCCATCCCCAAACTGTATAATAAGTAGCTTGAATATAAACAGTGTTCACAATACCTTAGAGAGAGTGGGAAACAGTAAGCACCAGTGCTCTTTTGCTAGAGTTCTGAAGAACACGTCAGTATGATCCTAACGGGCATCTGGAATAAAAATGCTTGGTTGTCTGTGTACATATGTAAATTTAGCAATACCTATCCTTTCAGACAGAAAATATATGCAGGACTCTACAAAGGAAAGTGTAATTTCACAGTATAAGTTTCCACATAGTGCTCTGAAAATAGTCAGAGCAGCTTGGAAAATAGCAAGAATATCACTCCATCAAGAATACATTTAGTTAATCATATGGTTTTACTACTGAGCTAAGCTGTTGCCACAAGAAAGCATCAATTTTCCCCCAAAAACTAGCAAACTTTGTCTTGCATCTCAATTGCCAGCCACAATGCTACTGCATCCAAACACACATGTATTTGCCATTACAGCAGTGAACCACACACATCTTCAAGCCAAGTCAGTATCAGATGAGGCAGAAAAAAAGAAAAAAGGGCAAGAGCAAATAGCCACAGAGATGCCTATCATCATAATCAGGTATCAGGAAACTGTACAGCCCATAAGATCATTTGTTTCTAGGACTCATTGCGCAAGTATTACTTTCCTGTGCCACCTCTGAATGAGTAAGTCACCTGGTTGGGATGTCTACCTAAATGTACCACACCCCCATATTAAGAGAAGGCCTGCCAAGAGAGGAATTTTGAGAATGACTGTAAAGGTAGTTACAAAGAAAGAAAGGTTTGATGGAAAAACCTACCTGAAGTAACCTTTCTAGACATAATCTTTGCATTTTCCTGCTGCTCCATGCATTACTAATCAGCGACCCACTGGAAACTTCAGCACCCATTGAAAAGCCTGACAGGGTATTTGGCTTTCAATTCTTCTACTCAGTTTATTCCCAACACAAGTATATTCATCAGGCTTAGAAACAACTCTTGAACAAGGGCAGCCACTCAGCAATGAAATGTAAATTACTGACATGTGCTAAAACCTGGACTTGCCACTGCTAATGAGCACATTAAAGGAAAAAAGCTCACTAGATATTACTGCAACCTTTTCATTTAACCCTGTGTGTACTGAAAGCTATAATTTAGCATCAATTAAAGAACACATCTCTAAACAGTATGCAGGTGTATGCTTCCTACACAATTCTGATGTAAAAATTATGAAGACAGACAAATGCGTGAAATGCCCAATGTGTGCACACTGATAGCAGCTTTATTTTTAATCTAAGTTCCATGAAACTATCCAAGAGATCAGTAAAAAAAAACACAATATACATACATCCTGACATACATAAATTGCTGAGTTTACTAAATTAATGGTGTCAATCTTAGGTGATCAAACAAAACATGATTTGCTATCAACAAGCCCCAAAGTTAGAAATTCAACTTGCAGCAACTCTTCACTTCCTACTATGCTCACAGGGAGGTGTAGACCCTGACAAAAATCTTCTCCAAACAGTAGTGACCTGCAGAGTGAGAGAAAACAGCACCTTTGCCTCGATAGCATCTGTGCAATAAAAACCCCACCAAATATACAGTCACTTTTGATAATTCAGACTAGCAATGCTGCAAGAAGCAACTGTAAACTTGTATGTTGGAGAAGGCAGGAAGCGAGTTTGGTGAAAAACATTTCCCCCACCCCCCTTTGTATTTTGGGGAATGAAGGAAGTTATTTAAAGATTACTTGGTTCATTAAGTTATTGAAATGCTTGTATTATGTAACATTTTTGATAAACATGTATTGTGAACAGAATGCACATAGAACTGATTTTCAAAACCTAAACTAGGTACCTAAATCAGCCTAAGCTAAGTACCAAAAATCCCTCTGAGTAAGGTTTCTGTCAAATACTAATTCAGCTATAAACAGGTTAAGAGGTTATCAGCTTCAGCTGCTTGTTTTTAACTGTTATTCCCTATAACACACTCCTAAACTACCATCCCTTAGGAGTTTGTCTCCACTTCGAGACAGGCAGAAACTCCTTAACTTGATTCTGCCAGAATCATCTGTATTAGCTTAAAGACGTCAATAGGGGATTTGGGAGCAGGGGGGAGCGATATATTTAAACAAAGATAATTTTAACAGAACAGGGCTACAAAGTGACCACACATACAGTCATTCCAGCACATCCAAGGAGGGTAATAACCCCTCATGGGAACAGACAGCAACAAGTCACTGGGAGCTTCATCTCTTCAACCAGCTTGGTGACAGACAGCAGTCTGACCACAGGCTAGTAACCTGATCTTCAGGAGGTGAACACATGGGTTGGCATTCAGGAAGCAAGGGAGAGGCAGATGCTAGGTTCTACACAAAACACATCACCTAACTTTAGGAAATCAATTTTAATATTTGTGTTAATTTAAAACTTCACTGTTGAAGACAAAATAACAGACAAGCATTTTAACTATTTTCCCCAAAAACATGTGTAACGACTCTAGCAGGAATTGTACTCCAAGTTATCAGTGTTATTGATCACTGTCATTCAGTCTGAAATAGAAATGAAACATGTCATGCAAATAAACAAAGATTATTTGTAAGCCAACCTTCAAACAGTATTTAAGATAAAATTGAAATCAAAAGGTGTTCATAATAATGAGTAGGAAGACCCCCCAGGTTCCAGGGAATTATTTTAAAAACATTTGCAAAAGAAGCCACTAAACACAATTAGGGAGCAGCAAGTAATCTATTAAAATCTTACCCTTACCTGGGGGTCATCATTCCTGTTGCACTGGCTAAAGGCTTTCGTTGATACAAATTGATAAACCAGGTAAATTACTATCAAATAGCACTTATGTCAGTATGTGTTCATAGATTTTTGTTTGTTTGAGCATCTCTCCTATGAGGAAATGCTGCAAGAGCTGGGGCTGCTTAGCCTGGAGCAGAGAAGGCTTGGGGGGATCTCAATGTGTACCTGAAGGGAGGGTGCAAAGAGGAGGGAGCCAGGCTCTGCTCACTGGTGCCCAGTGACAGGACCACAGGGAAGGGGTACAAACTGAAACCTGGGAGGTTCTGCCTGAACATCAGGAAACACTTTTTTTTACTGTGAGGGTAACCAAGCACTGGCACAAGTTACACAGAGGTTGTGGAGTCTCCATCCTTAAAGATACTCAAAAGCTCTCTGGGCACAGACCTGGCAACCAGCTCTGGCTGGCCAGGGAGGGTGGACCAGATAACCTCCAGGAGGTTCCTTCCATCCTCAATCATTTTGTGATTCTGTGAAGTAAAGACTGATACCTCAAGCAGAAACCAGGTCCAATTGCATTATGTGTTCTACAACCATACTGCAAGAATATGGAACTAGCCTGAAGATACTGTAACAAAATAGAAGATATCAACTGAATGGCTAAGAAGATTTCAAATGACATTAAACAGTTTAAATACCGCAAAACCTTATTTAACTCTGACATGCCTGAATATAGCTTGCCCTATATCTTTTACAGCTTCCACTGTTGCTATAACTGGTGGATCTATGCAACAGCAAAAAATAAAATTTAACTTCTCCTGTGTTTCAATGCCCTTTCAGTAACCAACTGTATCTAGCATATTAACAGTGATCCCCTCAACAAGCAGACATAACTGGAACAGTTTTCAGAGACCACAGAAAACAATGACCCCAGAGAGGCCAAATGACAACCTCATGCCCAGGAAGCAATTTTGAAACAAGTGAATCCTGTGGTACACTGAACAAACAAATACATTAAGTCTTGTCACTGTAGAAATTACTCAGAAATACTTTACATTACAGCAGCAACTGTACAGGTATTAAATGCCTACAGAAAAGTTTTAATCAAGACAGATGTAACAGTATAAAAAGAATGAAACAGCAGCATAAACCTTACGTTTATAGAATTTTGAAGATCAAGGTCTAATAATTCAACCTGATCTTAAGTACTAACTGCAAGAAAATACATCCTGAAGTAAGATTACAGTCAAAATACAGAGCATGAAAAACAAAGCCCTCCCCAAAAAATCCTCCCAGTCCAGGAAAATAGGTCATATTTAGAAGCAAGTTAATCAAAAGCCTTCCAGCTAATCTCAAAATCACTCGAATTGCTTTGAAAGAGTTGCCATTCACGATCCTCCTTCATGAAGCTCATTCCTGGTCTCAGTAGATCCATTAGGGGTCAAGTATCAGAAAGTAGGAGACGTTCCTCCCCCAAAACTCAAACCAGAAAAGCCAACTAAAGAAGGGTGTGAATTAGGAATGAAGACTCAGCAGAGCATCTTTATTCTTAGGGAGTCACTAAAAATAGAAGACAGAACAAATCATAGTATCACTTATTGCAACATCTAAGCATCTTCAAGCTAAACACACTTCCAGAAGTAAACAAAGAAACTTTTCCCCTTCCCTTAAAAGTAATTACCTCCTAGCCTTAGGATGAACAACATTTAGTTTGTTCATATCTTTCCTCATGTAACACATCACTACCAATAACAAAAGCCCTTGTGCATGAAATACAGTTCGCTGCAAGACAACATCTTTCTTGGCTAGTAAAGAGTAACTTCAGTAGACAGATTTTGGCTCACAACTTTCTGCAATTAGTTTTCAACTATGGAAGAGAACAGAGGATAAAATGGTCAGAATCCAAGGAGGGAAAATAGTTCTACTACACACATCATTGCTTCAATATATTTCAACTCTGTAATAGTACATCAAAAAAAAAATCCATCCTACCACTAAGTTGCATTCGTAAAGTCAGAATTAATTTTTTCAATATACATATTTTAGGAAGAATACACAGACCCTTAAGTATTCAATCTGCAATGTAAAACTACTGAACATGGATCATCTATCACTACAAAATACATTATTTCTTAAAATGCCAGCGGAAAACAGAAGTGATTATTAAGAAGGCATCATTTTTATTGAATTCTACACTGAAGCTTCATCTGCCTTGCCACAAAAGTAAATTAAAATCCACAGAGCAAGAGAAGTTCTTATTTTAAAGACGTACCATCTCTTACCTGTTCAGGTCTAATCCAACTCCATTGGTATCAATGAGACATTTAAAACTGATTTGGAAACAGAGAGAGACTTCACATTTGCAAGGTTACCACACTAGCTTACACCACTTACACTAGAAGAGGACAAATTAACAAATCACATTAGCTCTGAATGGTCAGAGTTTGCCATAACCAGACAAGCTTGCCTGCATCATTGCAAATCAACAGTATAATAAAACTGCAGAAAGTGAAAAGAAACAATATTACGTATGTGAAAAGAGAATTGCGCAGCATTACACTTACAAGCCTTCTGTTATTGCAACGAGGAAAAAACACAGGCACATACAGTTGTTCATATAGCTACAATTGTGGGTACAGAGCAAGAAGTTTTTATTCTTACAGCCAGACATGGGAACAGTGGAAGAAAGAAGACAGAACAAAGCATTTCAGAAGCAAAGTGAAGAATTCCTGTAAGCCTGGAATAAGTGCTACTGCAGTGATGCTGCATGTAAAGAAATATTTTTTACAAATCAGGATGCCACAAATCCATTAATCTGCAGAACCACACACCCTAATAAGTGTGCCAAAGTGCCGCTGTTGAAAATCGTCTCATAGGAAATATTAAATGACTTATGATAGTCCAGATAGGCAAAAATCACTCTAATATATTCTTTAATCCCACCCACAGCATTAAATCATTCCAGAAGTCAGACAAGCCCACAGTTCATACACTGAGAGTCTCAAGTTGCCAGACACTACTATTTAAATCAAGAGGGTTTGTGTTTGTGTTTTTTTCTAAGAACAGTTGCACGTGTTAAAGTTTTCAACCTAAGCCACTCTAAGAAAATATGTAGCTTTAAAAAACACAAGTTAAAAATAAAGGCTTTCTCTAAGCGAGAAACAGATACAATTGGGTCAAGACTGCCATGTCAGAGGAAGTTGCCTAATCAGGAGATCAATAAAAAAAACACACACTAAGATTATGGAGTTTAGGCAAAATACTCAAAAGGAAGGAGAACATTTTTATCACAAATCACACAAATCTCTGGCATAACACCACCCTGCATCTTTAAATACATGGATATAGGTTATACACATGTATATCCACCAGACCTGCGTATATGCACCCTGAGACTTGGGGGTTTGTTTTTTGGTCTGTTTTTTTTGTTTGGTTGGTTTTTTTGGGGGGTTGTTTTGGGTTTTTTTTTAGTTCAGACAGAAGCCTGCAGTTGAAAAAAAGTACTCTATATACAGCATTTGCTTAAGATAAAGATTTGGAAGTTGCAATTGAGTAGAAGTGGCATGAATTTGTTTGGTAACAGAATCTTCAACAGGGCACTGATGACAAAATGTAAATCATCATATGCTTTTAGCAAAGGTCTATGAAGTTTTCTACAGTAAAGGAGTAATACAGCCTTCCTACTTTCACACTAGGAAGTGTCTAAGCAGATAGTTCAGGTAACTCAATACAATTTTTCTAGTTCACATGCACTAACAGAGGACTACTAATGTCTGCCCATGATTTAATACATGCACTATTTGTCCCTCTCATGGATTTCACACAACCTGATACTGCAGATCATTTAGATTTTTTTTTCCTATGAAAAAAGTTTCCTTGGGATTAAATACACCAATACAAGTAACATTCAGAAGCATTCTGCCTCAGAACAGAAGTAGTCACCATCAACATTACAGGTTCACAGGCAGAGCTTTTCTGGGGAGCAAACTGGTGACCCCTTCATCTAGACAAGTATACTGCCTAATCTTTATCACCCAGTAAGGGCATGGTCTCCAGTCTCCATCAGACAAAGCACCTTAAGCCACTACAGGCTACTTTGGTAGACAATGACATACTATCTATTGCAGGACAGAGTAAGAAACCCACATTAACAGCTGTCTGCCCCACTCTTTGAAGGATACAAGACCTGCTGTAAGCAGCTTCTTGACACCAAGCTTCCATAGATGCCTTTTTCAGTCACCACTTTGCAATTTCAAGAGCATAAATGCCAACCAGAAACGCCAATTGACAGATAGGAAGCCAATGCACATGGGAACAGCTTGAGAATCATAGGAAATACTTCTCAAAAATATAATGTCCACTGAATCACGATAAAGGAACTTCACAATTTGCTTACAAATAACAAAACTATGCACAACAATTGTAAGGAAACACTGCTGCCATTAAGAATTTACATTTTAAAAGGTGACCATCTCATAATTAGCTACTCATAGTGCTATGGATCCACCTGCCCAAAGTTCTTCACAGGTCAGAGATGTGCCCCCTTACAGAAGATGACATATGTTGTTCTTTGTTTTACCATTACTATCTCAAACTTAACAGCCATTTACAAACATGTACTCAACCATTTCCATATACATTGTTTGCTCATTTATTTCAGACAATACATTGCTGGTTTTTTTTTAATTCCTCCAAGAATGTTAATCTAGCTTCAAAGGTAAAGAGAAGTAGAACTGGCTGCTTTGTTCTCCCCTTAGTCATGCCAAACAGTTGGGCTAAAAGGGCACAAAAGACGTATAAAAACAGGTTCCACTAGGAACTCCAAACAGGTCCATATCTTATTCCAAAATTGAATCCTTTTGTGCTATCATGTTTACATCTTTTATTGCAATAAGGGAATTCTGGCAGAGGGTAGTGGCTGGGCTTTTTCTGTGTCAAGAAACAAAGCGTCAGGATAGTATTGTCAAGGCTGCATTCAAAAGAACATTCCGGATAAAGGTTGCATTTGTAACCTTAATTTTTATAATTTTAAGATTATTTTACGCACAAACTCCATAGGTTTCTCGGGCAAAATACACCACAATGCACTACCTATGAAAGTAGGAACTCTATCATACACATACATGCAACAGAACAAAATACACTCAAGAGATAAATCCTGCAAACTGGTATTTTTCTTAGTAGAGTTTGCAAAGGAATAGTGTTCATTAGCCTTTTTTTTTTTTTAACAGTAGCTTCCTAAGAGATTTTTGTGGCAGAGGGGAAAGAGGAAGTTAATTTGTGTTCTTCTTTTCATTAAAAGGGGGAAAACTGATCCTATTATGAGCAACTGCAACACCAAGTCACCATGCATTACGGTTGAAGCTTTAACAGAAAGCAAGAACATACATAACCTCAACTACACGAGTAAGACTCCTACTTGATGCTAACATCAGCTAGGCCACAGGAAGAAGCTCTGACTCTGGAATAACGACTGTGCAACCCAGTCGCATGCTTGTTTTCTCTCACTCTCTTCTCCCCCATTCCCTTGTTCACCCAGGTAAAGAAGGGAAGAAATAGAGAGTCACTGGGAACACAGGCCAATCCCAAAGTATCTGACGTGAAGAGACCCAAACTCAGTACTCCCACCCCTCACCACAACAGCTGCCCTGGAGGTTTGCAAGCAAGGAAAGGAAAACGGCAATTTCAGAAAAGTATATTTTTCAGTGACAAGCAAACAACAAGGCTCATCTTAGTCTTAGGGCTTTCTCCTTGCCAAATTTCAAAGGCCTGCTGCAGATAGTAGAGGTGATAGAGCTTCTCAGAAAGGGTTTGCATTAATTTTATATAGTGGAAATGTTATGAAAGCTAACCTGAATACCGAGGTCACTAGCAAATTCTTCTAAAACATGAAGGAACAGACTGGTCTTGCAGCTCTGCATAGCATCTGGCAAAATATATCAGCAATTTTTTTGGTTTGGGTTTTTTTTTTTTTCATGGCAGTAGATTTCAGCTGTGCCCCTGGATCTATGTCAATACTGAACATTATGTAACCAGTCCTTGAAGGAAGCAAACTGCTTACATACAAACATATTTGCATAAACTACAAGTAACAAGTTATGCACAGAATTTTACAACTTCAATGCACAGATCATTCTTATAAAGCACTGCAAGGGTTCCAAGTTGGATAGCTCAAATTTCTGAATTAAAATTAGAATAAGATTTTAAAGAACTACACTCACTCACACAAACCCACTACATAATAACTAATGTTATCACCATTATCTTAAAAGATTTTCAAAACATTTCATACTAAAATATCAATCTTTAAGAAACTGAACTTAGTGTTTAGAAAATCTTTGACAGACTCACTTGATATAAATGCCATGGACCTGTTTTCTGTCAGCCATCAACAGCAACCAGAATAGATACACATGAAGAGGGGACTGAATGCACCAGGTTTTTTTATTGGATCACAATGAACAAGATGCCAGACATTCGCCTACCAATTGTTTTTTGGAAATTTTGTTTTGGAAACAACAAATCATTTACTTGTGCTCTCCCCCACTCTAAAAGATAACAAAATTAAGTTTCTAAAGAAAAAAATAAAGACTAGTAATTGTCAATACTCTAAATGCATCCACCAAATTCTTCACAAGGACTGTCTATAGCTGTGTGCTATTGCATGAATCATTTAGGCAAGAATTAATAAAAAGACATGCTTTTGTTAAAATTGCACACAGTGGGATTACATGTGAACTGACTCTCCATGTGTTAATTGAAGACAAAGCTTTGCTTTGAGCTCATTACCGCTCTTACAGACAGATTGGCAAATTTAGAAAGTTTAGTGTATGTCTGTTTCCAAATCTAGGTAGTTTGTTTTAAAAGTACAGATGGCACAGCAGGAAATAAGCCCAGGTTTCACAAGCTTCATCACTACTTTTAGCACAAAAGAACAAATAGAGAATATGCAAAGAAAGGGAGAGGGGAGAAAACGAAAACAGTACAAGAACACGTTTGGCAACTTCACAACAGTTTTGTAACATTTGTTGCAGGCTTTAATAAAGAAAAGAAACAACAGGCAACTTTTCCTCCTAAATATATTACTCAAGGTCTTGCAAAAACATAAGCAGCCACCAGTGATAAAAAGACAGATCATTTCACCAATTTTCAACTAGAGGTTTGATATTCTAGAGCCACTGAGACGAAGGGAAGCACGATTATGTCTTAACTGAGACTTTAAATAGCACATTTCAGAAAGCAAATCAGAACTACCTCGTTTTATTATGTTTTTAAAGAACAGAAAACATCAGGTTTCTGAAACGTAAAAGCTATTCTGAGACTGTAGCACCAGCCCAAACTTGAACATGTTTCTAGTCACCACTTTATTTCAGGAATTCACTGTTCCAAGGATTTGAGTAAAAAAGATGACACATAAGAAGGGAGAGGCAATCTACAGGAATGTTTGTACTTCCTCTATTTCTGTTTAATCCTGCCAAAAAAAAAAAAAAGTGTTCCAGATTGTCATGTCACCAATATTGTAATTTACATCATTAAATAATAACCAGATTACTAGGAAATGCGCCGAGCTTAGAGTAATAATCAAATTTCAAACTCTGGCAGCAAAATATACAGCAAAATAGCATGAGCAAGCACTTCTGTTTCATTAACTTTTTATTATGAAAAAAATTAGGAACTGCCAACTAAAGCCAGTTATCCTGCTGGTGCAATCCAGTGGGAATTCAGTTTGTTATAAATTAACCTAGGAATCTTCCCTCTAAAAAAAGGCTCTGGTACATGAAGCAGAACAGTGATAAAAAGCTGCTAAACTGCACGAAAATAACAGGTAAGAGATTATCCCAGATTTGGTAAATCCTGGCAAAGGCCAATTGTTTAGAATTCCTTTTAACTTTAACATCACCACCACTCAGTAACCAGCAGGATGTATTCAGCATCACACTGAACCTGCACTTGCTTTTATTTGGGGGCTTTAAAAAAAGTACAGCAACTGAGAAGTATAAAAATTTGAGATTTCATTCCCAAATAATCTCTTGATGAGCAAGTGCTACTCTCTACCATCAAACAACCAACTAAATGGCAAAGGGCTACACTACAATTACAACCCAAATCAAAAGAGACACAGTCAAGGAAGAGATGTGGAAGTAAGAGCTAGTCCACAAATGCTAAGAACAAAAGTGCTATCATTTTATAGAATCACATGTCTGATCTGGGGTTTTACCCTAAATCAAAAAGGTGAAAAATACTCTTAAAACCAGCAACAAATTCATCTTGCCACCTGTAAAACAAGATATTTTTTCAGCTATATGGTTCATTTACTCCATAACAAAGTTGGCAGCTGCAACAGCTTTTTTACTGGAAATTTCAATGTAATATGTATTTCTCCTTATTCTCAGTGAAACCAATAGCACATGATGTGCAGTTACTACACATACAGCACCCACTCAGGACTTCGCTCAAACATTATGCATATAACTTTCTCCTAGTGCTGCTCAAATTTATAGACAGCTGCATGAAAGTTTTTAGAAAATAATAAAATCAGTAAAAAGGCCATATATAAACCCCCCTGAAGTAAAGAGGTTGTGAACAACAATTTTTATAAATACAGACACAAACCGAAAACAGCACCCTCTTGACACTCTTTGGTCCTTTCAGAAAACGCAGCTCCACGATACAAGATCTCCAGCAGAGAAGCCAGTTTTTAAACAGCTTTTTATTCCCATCCTGAAAGTGCAGTTCAGCACCTTCTCAGGGCTGCTGATACAACTGTTCACCAGCTGTGCTATGAATCACCAAAATGATCACTTAAAAACAGATACTTTTAACCTAGATCATTTCTGTGACCCAGTTTTACAGAGCAGTCTTATACACAGTACAGGCACAAGTGAAAATGCCAAAAGGTTCTTACATCCTTGGTTAAGTTCTTACAAACAGGCACCTCCCCTTTTCCTAAAAGAAAACACAGGCTGCAGTACACCCTCAAAATGCAAGAAACCCACAAGCACAGAAAGCCTACTAAAGTCTCCTATCTAAAGGTATCTTTTAATGCCACCTAGTGCATCATTCATAGCCACGTAAATGAAAATAACTTACCAAACGTCTAGCAAATTCTTTATTTTCTGAAAGAAATCCATATCCTGGGTGTACCTTGAAAAAAAAAAAAAAAAAAAAAAGATTCAAGCTGACTGAGTTCTGAAGCCAGACACCAAATCTGCTAGCACTTTTTCAGCCACTGGCAAAGACAAAGTAGATTACTAAGCGTTTAAATTACTTTAATACCTTAAGAAACTGTCTTAACACACTGATTCATCTTTCCTAAGTCAAGCTGTAAAGACTCACTGGTTGAAGTGCCATTTCTGAAATAAACATTCCTTACTTGACTAGGGGAAAAAGGTGCTGTTTGCAGAGCATAACTCCATTTGGTGTTTTGCCTTCTGCTCTTTTTAACTCCATTTTGCCACATTTATCTTATTGCAGACTTCCATATATATGCTCATCCACACTCTTCTCAGTAACCACTCACCCCAAAATATTTCTAGCATTGATCACAACAGTCATAAGCCTCCTACCTCTAGCAACCCTTGAGGGATAACGTTGTTTACTGCCTCATTAGTCTAAGTCATGCATCCTTATGTGCCTAGTTTGCTATTCACACCTCAATATACACCTAGCATAATTACTTAAGAGAAGCTAGGAAAGAGTTTTCATTTTACTTTTTGCAATTCACATAACAGTCTTGATCCAATATACTCTGATAGACAAAGTATAAGCCAATTTATTCCCCACTTTTAAAGAGCCTAAATAACTGGGTTCTGTATTCAGAAACTCAGAGGAAAGTAGTTTTTTTTCTTTAGAGGCAAGTTTTTGGTCCCTGAAAGTTTGATACCAAAACATCTTTGAAAAAAATCACAATGCTGATCCAAATTGTTCCAGGGCAATTAGTGTTGCTCATATACACCCAAATTTTATTTTAATAAATGCTCTGTGTACAGTAGCTCTGAATAATGCATTTATTTCACTGACAGAACAAAGAACATTAGGCACATGAACATGACTGCACATTAATTTTTCCAACTGATTCCTGTTAAGCTTCGAATCTCTGGCCAGTTTGGAGGGAGAAAGGCAGAAGAGCCCATATTTACACACATAAACTAACGTGCATTTTGAAAACATTCTGAAACAAAGATAATCACAGGATGCACGGTTTACCTTACCTTCCTGCACATAACATTTTTATAATATAGAAAATAATTCAAACTAAGTTTAAGCAAAAGCCTTTTTGGACACACTTTATAAAACATTCAAAAAAGCTATTATGGCATATAAAGGGTTACCGCTCAAAACTAATTGGGATTTTTTTTTCCCCCCAGCAAATTTGGAAATGAACTGAAGCTGCTCCCTGGTGTGAAAGCTGAATCCAGCAGCCACCTGCAGGATCAGCGACCAGTGCTGCCAGATGCTACAAAGCCTTTGATTTCCAGTAGCGATTTCAGACACATTTAACTCATGTGACATGAACTAACTGGAATAGCATATTCAATCACTTCCCCCCCCCACACCTTTAAAAAAAAAAATACAGACTCTGGCTTTTCTGCTTTCTGTATATGAAACAGCTGCAGCAGATAGACTCATTCAGACTCACAGCTTGGGCCCTGGTTTTCTTAATGACTTCCATGATGGCATCCATGTTGAGGTAGCTTTTGCTGGTGGGAGCCGGGCCAACACAGACAGCTTCGTCCGCCATTTTCACATGAACCTGAAGAGGCAATATTCTGCATTAACAGATGCTCCCAGCAAAAATAATTACCACCATCGTGAAATATGCACACAAACCTGATTGTTTCAAAGATCATTTACATACCATAACCACTCTAAAATACACACTAAAATTGCCAACATTGACATAGAAGAACTCACACAATTAATCTCATCTCATTTAACTCTGAGCTTAAGCCACTGTCAAAATGTTTTATTATTTCAATATATTATTTTGAATTTGATTAAATAAAATCATGACAAATATAATTTCAGCTTCCTATACTGATCATCTATATGTAAATTCAGACTAAAAACTACTTTGTTACATGTAACCAGGGTAGTCTAATATCTTAATAACAAACATTCATGACCAGTTCTAAGCAGGCTCCCCAGGAAGTTGGGAATAATTAGAGTGAATTGAATGAAGGGATGCAGTGAGTGTCCCTGCACAGCATCAGGTCAGCACCATGCACAAATTAAAGCCTATGACTAAAGAGTTCAATATCACTGAACTGAGTTCAATATCACTATACGTGAACCAGAAAATCTTGAGAATTATTTAAGCAGGCTCATGTTTGATTCCTAATCCATTGTATCCTCATTTATATGCATTTGCCAAAAATTTTTTAGTCAAATTGGAACTATACAAAGGGAACAAACATCCCCAGTATTTTACCAGGAGTAATAAAATGGCTAGGTTCAAAGTTAGAAGTTAGGTTTGAAGTTAGATGTCTGCTTACAACTCATATTCATGCTTATCTTGAATGAAAAGCTACAGAAGTTTAATTAGATTGGTCTTCAATGTGTTTTCAGAGTTCAGAATACCTTTCCTTTAAAGTAAGATACACACAGACCCGAGAAACAAAACAGTTTTTCCTCTTTCTGCTCTCTTTTTGTTAGCTCCCTTTCCATATGTATTTAAGAAAGCATGCCATGGCTTAAACTGTGTATAGATTATATTAACTATATGTCAGTAAGACTTGCTTATACCACCAGTTTGACATTTCCAACACTTACCAATTTTAAAATTTATTTTTATGGAATATTTGATATCACTTTCAGCACTCAAAACTGAGAATGGATAGCTTAAAAAATGGTATTATTTTAGAAAATCAGTATTCATATGTGAAATTTAAAATATTTCTAGTTTATGAACACAGGCTTTCATTCTTTGTTAATTTTATTTTCAAGCAGCATGAAGACTGTCAAGTATAACAAACTACAGTTACAAGTACTGTAGCCCGCATATACTACCAGCTCATTCAGAAGAAACAAGAGCAGGAAAAAAAAATTATCTAGAAACAGTGACAAGCAGTAGTCAAACAGTATTTTGAATAATACAATTAAAAACAAATATTCAAGTAAGTATAACCAACATGTCTAACAAGTACAGGAGTCACTTATTAAGCATTTTACTTTTTTCTTAATTTTTATCAATGTTTTTCTGAACTTTGCAAAAATTAATCCTACCACCAGGAAGGAAAGTTAACTTGTCACTTAGTTCCAAGTTCCTTTCCAGGGAAACCTCTTAAATAGCTTCTGAATTTGCTGTATACTTGAGGATTTGAGAGCTCACATAACCTCCTGGAATTGCCACCCATTTCATATTTGAATTATTGCTCTTGTAAAGTGTAACAATGCTTTTATTTTACCACTACAGCATTAGCCCCACTTTAAAAACAAAGCAAAACCAAGTAGCCCTAAGCACTAGCACAGACAATCATGCAGCAGGATTTTAATGCTTTTTAGTAAATACACCTCAGCAACTCAAGTCAGTAATCTATTTTGATCAAATGCTATCAAGATTAGCCTGTCTGTTATCCTTCCTGGAGCACTAAGTACAAGAAACAGCATGGCCCTTGGATACCCTTATTTGCATGATTGATTTATATGCCTAAAGTTGTTGTTTCAAATTCAAACGTGGTTTAAATGTCTAAATGTTATTCAAGCTTAAGCATAGTTAAGCATGTAGGTTTTACAAAACCAAAAGCTTCCTTATAGAAAAGGACTAACTTCAGATAGTTAGCTGTTTTCAGGTATCAAGAGGAAAAACCCCGCATCCACACACTTCTCACACTGAGACACCAACAGTCCTACTGATACTAAAAGTAGCTACAGAAGACACCTCAAAGCCATTGATTTTATATATATAAACAGTCTTGTGCACTTTTCCTCCACAATTTTCTCCGCCCTTCTGAAATGTTTCATTGTTACTTCAACTCTTTGGAGTTTTGACCCTTCCCTTCCCACATTGCCCTGTAATCTGGCAAATCCATTTCTCCTGATTTATCCTACTGCAAGTTGTCAGTGCCCTCGCTAGTTCAGTGCCAGTTCAGCCTTGCGTACGCCTCAATATACTACCCATAGATACAACAAAACAGCAGGACAGTAGCCATATTGCATTCATGTTACCTTATACACTGCCACACAGCACCAAGCAAATCTCTCAAGGGCAAGAAAGTCTCTGTTCCTCCTCAGTAGTTCAAAACCTCCAGATTTTCAGGTTCCAGTGACAGCTCTTCAACCTATGGATCCTTCTCATATCCGTTTGCTTTTTTTAAATAAGCGATAAACCAGTACACATATAATCTGTAAATAGAGATCTGTTTCTTCTTAGTAATTCATGACTACTCCCCTCTTTATACACTTAACTTCTTTCACAATGAGCTGTAGTTTATGAAGAATACTCCAAATACCGTAACAAAAATACACTACAGAATTCACAGTATAGTATATAGAAACATAATTACTAGCAAACATTACAACAAAAGCCATAATTTGAATCTACACTACCAAGTGACACAATTCACATCACAATTCAGTCTACAGAAGTAGTCTTATCATGCAACATTTCTAGACAGTCCAAAGAATCCAGCAACTCCCTTTCCTCATGCACTACAAGTTTCAAATATATTTATTTGCAAATTCAAGGGCTGCTTAAGTGCTTGACTTAAATCACACAATCCTAGGTATTCAAAACCTGTTCCTAACTTACTACAGCTCGAACTTCAGAAGTGTAATTTCTCCCTTTTATGTTTGAGTTTACAAATGCAACATCAACAAAACAAAGAAGCAAGTCCCAGGAGGTTCCCGAAGATATGCGATTCCTTCATAAATATTAGCACTGACCCTGTAAGCTCAAGCATGAATGGGTAACAACAAAGGCTGGTAAAGCAGACAAACCTTAAAGTGCTAAATGGTTCATACTACAAGTTTTAATCATATTGGACTACCCATGCCTCAAAAGATACATTTCAAGCAATTACAAGGACCCATTAATCAGAGAATACAAACCAGAAATAATGAAAAGGCATCTTACTTGTGTAAAAGGGGTTTTGTTTCTGCAAAAGTTGTGAATTTGAAGTAGTATATTTCATAAGGGCTAATTATATTGCAGGAACAACAGAAGAAAAGAGATTCACCAAAGCCTACTGAATCATAATTTTACAGAACCTCCACCTAATTCAAAAACTACAGACTAAATTGTGTCATCCAAATCCCTGTATAGGTTTGTTACACCTTTGGAAATCCAAACCTAAAACAGTAACAAACATCCAACCAGCCCAATCAATGGCCACCAGTTTCCAAAGCTAGTTTAGGTCCAGGAGACACCTTCATGGCAAAGCACCTAAGCCAGTAAATCCTGCCAAATCTTTACACAGGAACAGCTTGGTGTTTCTTCACCATGTTCCCAGCAAATAGGCATGCAAAGCGAGGAGTCCATCAGGGCTGATTAGCCAGCCATTTTCGGCCTGGACTGGTTCCAAGCACCGCTCCAGGCTGCAGCAGCTCTCAGGATGGAGAGTGCGATAAAGGGTAATAACAGTAGCAGCGATTGGTTTTGAAGATCCTTCTACATAATGTCTCAGTATTTCAGGACGATATGTAAACCAGGTTTGGTGCCAGGGCTTGACATCATATCCCAGAAGAGAAATATGCCCATAACCCCAAATTTTGGATATAAGCACCACAAAAATACTCAACATCCACTTTGCAGGAGATAACCTGATTTAGGACTCCACTGAATCAGAGCTAGTGAGTACCCAAATTACATAGATTATGTTAGCTCTCCTTTACCCTGGAGGGTGGCACATGTACTCCCTTGACAGGAGCATGCTCTGTTGCCCAGCCATACCCTGAATTTACTCAATTTCCCCTTAACCAAACCTGTACCTCAAATAATAATAATTTCAAGAGATCAAAATGAATAGCTTACTACCTGAAATATATACATAGCACTCCCAGAGATGCTCTGCTTCACACAGCAGAATCAAGGTAACCTTCTCCAGGAGTCATTCAGCTACTGCAGGTTGCTAGCTGAAATCTCTTTTATAAACAAACCACATTTATGTATGCATGCCTCTCAACATTTAAACACAGAAAACTTTTCTTGGTATGGAAGTAGAATGGATGAAACATTATTTTAAGGCAAAGAACTAAACCACTTATTTTCAGTGCATATGCAATCTATAAAACAATTGAAAACACCAAGATAATTTACAGATCCCTAGCATCATAATTATGCAGCAACTCCAGAGTTTATAACCTTCTTATGGATTTGAGTCACAATAGAAGTGCTTTTCTCCCCAATTTGTTTTATAGTGATTCTCATCTACTCATTCCAAAAAGCAAAGGCTGACTTTGTCATGAAAGCCAATAGAGGAACAAAAATATACATCGACATGCATTTCCTAACAGAGTGCTTAATATCACCCCCACAGTTTCCACAGACAATTTTATACACTTCAGCAGTTTCTGATGTTTGTCATGTGACAGATGCCATTTACTTCAGTGTAAATGCCTAATTAACACATACACACACACACACACACTCACTCCCCCCACCCCTCCATCTCTGAGAAGGTAAATTCCCCAGTGTCCCAGTTTTTCAGAGCAGGTCACTCTACACATCCCCAGGTCTGAACACAAGTTGATATCCATGCAGCAGAGACAGTTATACTGAGTTGCAAGATGTATTTTACCCCCCAATGCTTCTGTGCTGTTTCAGAATTTATATATAGGAAAACTGTAATATCTGCATATACAGATACATATACATTACCTAAGAAGTAATTTTAAAAAAATCTCAGTGAAGAGAACATTTCTGTTTGGTACACTAGATTAAGGTCTTGAGCATTGTTTAGACAAAGAAATCTAATCAAACAAGTCATTCTCCTTTTATAGCTCAAATCAATATTACACATTGGAACAACATCCGTTGGTGTAAGTGGATTCTCTTAATTGGCCCAAACTGCATAATACTGCTCAGCAAGACAAATCACAATTAGCTCAACACATAAAATAGGGCTAATGAGTAAATTCTTTGTAAGGTAGCTAAAAAAACCCACCACCTCAAATCTTGCCAGCACCACTGCCAAAAGAGACAGACAAAACAGAAAAAAAAGCTTGTGGCATTGAACAGCCTTGATTAAAAAAAAAATCAACACAAAAAAGGTTCAAATTTACTGCTTTGCCAAAAACACATCTTTCATCTGACCTAAGTGTCTTTAGCAGCTTCAGGCTAAAATACACACACCAATAATACAATAAATCTGTGCACATAGTGAGTGTGTGGTATTCATACAGCCTTTAAAGTGCTATCTGCAAAGAAATACTGCCACATGATTACAGCATTTAACCTTAAAATGAAATAATGGAAACATTTCTAAACCATGTGAAAAGCAGAACCCTGAAAGCCATAAATAGCATAACTATCCCATACTTTCCTCATTTATCTTTACTCAGCATTTCAAAAACCTAAATAAAAATGTATGCAAACAAACAAGTCAACCTACAGAGTCAGCGTAAGTAGACTTCTGTGTAAGCCTATTTTAAAACTTACATTTTTCTAATTTGATGGCCCACATAGTTATATGAGGACTAAGGTAAAACAATTCTTCAGTGGCCTTCAAACACTTTGTTTGGTAAAGGGTATTTACTTGAGTCCCCTCCAAGTCTACAATGAACCTCAAAACAGCCCATCCGTTAACATCCACAGGATGAGACCCTGGATTAGCAGACACCAGTCAAGAATAAATAAATAAATAAATGCACTTTCTTCTGTTCCTCCCTCCTGCCCTTGGTTTGCCAACCTGTCGAAACTTGAAGACAGCAATAGCCTCACTAACTAGTGGCCTCAAAAAACCACAGATTTCAACTAAAATGAAAATGGGAGGATCCAGATTGAACTGAACGGTTTTTAAAAGAACAGAAATACCAACCAGGCAAAGACAACTGCATTTCTAACCAAGACTAAGAGAATGCACTTTTCAGCACATATAAAGATTTTCATCTGTTCACATTCTCAAATATAAACATGAATTTATTTTTATAACCTTAAAAAAAAATAAAAGGTAATCTCAGAACTCTCTCTCCCATAAACGAATCTCTGGAACTTCATTGGCTGCTAAAAAGGCACACAGTTTTATTTGATAAAGACCTCATCAAAAGGAGAGGACTTCTCCATTGTATCTAGAGACCTGATTACCAGTACTATGAAAAACAGACCATGCTAAGGCTGCCATTCAGTGATAATCTGAAACAGAGTTCTGCTTTTCGAGACAAGCAAGGAAATGTCTCTGGAGTCCTTAAGACATTACAGATAAGAATCTAAAGGACAGTCTTCCAGCAAGGCTTTGGCTCCCATGCTTATTCCTTGGCAGATAACTTCCCACTGAAGCACCATCTAGAACAGTGATGAGAAAGAAGGCTTCATCATCAGAATTTTATGGCAAGCGCTTACTGTCTTTAACCCTCCAAAATAGTAAAGACCAGGAACTAGTAACTTAGTGCCTCATATAAACTTAAGACCATAGAACTGAATTTTAGCCAGATCTGTGTAGCTGAATGTTGGGAAGACCATATAATCCATCTGATTAAAACAGGGTGGTAGTTTTTTAGACAGACATTGAGAATTGAAGGTATGGTGTTTGTCCCTATAGTATGTTCTCTTGGAACTTTTCTAGGAAAGCTTGTCTCTACAGGCTTCTATTCAGAACAACTCAACTGTTCTTCAAACAAGACTTCTTTAGCCTATCAAGTTTATCTAGAGAACCAACAAATACAAATAAAAGGTGGCTTAACTTCTTTTCAAGTTGCCTTTCGAGAGGAGAACCTGTTTAAAGCTCTAGAAGACAACTGTAACAGACTAGTTTTGGGTTTTTTTTAAATAGTCTTTAAGAGTAATTTGCTTGCTATAGAAAATTTAGCAGAATTAAGTGGCTGGTTTGTATCACAGCCTTGTTGCTTTAGTCAACACCAACCAGGAACAATCAATCTTTCTTTGGTAGAATAACTCAAAAAAGAAGTAGAAAAAAGGTAGACCAATAGCTATATTGTTTACTAATCTACCTTTAATGAACTTCAGGATTAACAGAGGTAGAAGAATCAGGAGGGAAAAACCATAACATCCCAGTGTTCAATTCTAACTCATTGCATCAATAGCAAAACACTTCTCACAATCTTGAGGCAAAGCATTCCCCCTTGTCTCCTTCCACTTGTGTCTCCCTTTGATTGGGTGCAGCTGCTACCAAGTTTCTTCACCCAAGTGAAGATTAGAGGCAGCACAGCCACCCAAAACAACCTTTGATGATTTAAGGGGTGCTGTGAAGAAGCAGTCTGTAAGCTAGGAACTGCCCTCGTACCTCTGCAGACTACTTCTACTTTGGAGTATGTTATCTAGAGCAAGTGTCCAGAAGAAATGGGGGAATTTTATTTCAGAGCATACACTAACAACTTAGGAAGATACTTACTGAATCTGTTTACCAAAGCAAGAGTCTCCATCTGTTGCAAGAGTTGAGCAATTCATCACATTTAGATCAGTCCACTATGCTCTGTGTGGATGCTAGAGTATCATCTTTGCAGTGGATGTGATTCTGAGCTTTAAGTGTTATAGAAAAAGAATTAAGCTTTTTGTGATGTTAACAAAGCAGTAGCACCCTACAGTGTTTTTAGTAGCCTCTATGTATTTCAAACACATCTGCACCCATAGATCAGCCTTTCCCTAATGGAATCTCAGCTTTTCTAAGTACATTAGCAAAGCAATAGGACAGATTCTTTTCATGCGGTTTCTTTTTCCCCTCCTCTCCCAAAAACAAGCTCACCATGGAATGCATTTGATGAACATTTCTGTTTTCTAAATGGGTAAGACACGTGGAAGATGGGAAAACTAGTAGTCACGCAGGTCTAGAAAATACTATCAGGTGGTAGCAAGAATAGCCAACAACTGCAGAACTTCATATAGTAGAGGTTTAGCCCTTAATTGAGATAGATATCCCAGAAGCCATATGGGATTCAGAAAAAGTACTTTAAATTCAGCCGCATTACAAAGCGGCACATAGTACGCAGGTGGCATGCTCCTAACTAGGATTTTCAGCTTAATTCAAATGGAATTCCTATTTCAGATGGATGAACACAGTACACAGCTATTCAGATGAGGTTCCTGTCTAATCTCCAAATCTGCCTACCTACAGATAGATGGACTGCAGAAATTGCTTCCAGCATCCAAAGATGGAACTGGGATCCTTTAAACCAGTTCCAGGGTTGGGAGAACAGCCCACAGAAACAGCAAGGTGAATTCACAGCTAAGTTGTATTTCAACTATGCAACAGTATTTAGAAGAAACACGAGAGGGGAAGTATGGACATCAGTTCAAGGCAACATATTCTGGAGCCACAGCTGAAGGACTAACATTAAAAAAAAAAAAATCACAAATCCAAGACAGAGACCCTGCAGTAAATTTCTTCCCAATGTGGCCTAACTTCTGGCCCAAAATGAACTATATATTGAGACATTAATGAAGTTACACAATAAACCTCACTTTATGTAAATACAAGTTACCACTTAAAGGATGACCCCACCCCTAACTCTCCTCCACATTCAGCTCTAGCAATTACAACACCGCTCAGATAGATCAATGAGCTGAACAGACACAGTGGAAAAGTAATCTAAGGGAAGGGGAAATTTACTTTGTCAGATCAGCAACTTAAATAATCTCCCAGACCCATGATCGTTAGATCCAACACAGTGAATGAATGAGAGGGGACAGGAGAGCAAGCAGTCCTTTCAGATGTATTTTGGACTCGGCAAAATTTAGACATAACATGAAATCAGATCTAAAATGTCAATTAATTAAAGAAAATTTCCAAAATCACAGGCTGTGGGTGAATGCAGAATACCTTCAGGATTAAGAACTTCAGTGCAGGTTTTCTAAAACATAGAAAATTTTCCTTATGTCTATGCACTATATGTATCATAGAAAATATATATGTATTTGTGTGTGTGTATATATATGTATATGTACATACACACACTCCTTAATCACTTTTGGGTACCCAGTGAGTGGGGTTTTTCCACTGAAGTACTAAAGCAGTACCTATAATAAACCACAAAAATTCAGTCATGAAACCTCAAAATTATGCCCAACATAAGCATGTTTTAAAAGGAATGGAATCTTTAATACTTAACAAATGCCTTATTAAATATTCACTTGATTACATAATTCACAAAACTAGAGCATTTTTCCTTCAAAATGTGAATATTCATATTTCTTAAAAATCATGCTTTTTAGTTCTTCAATAAAATTGTTAGTTGTAAAAGAAAATTATTTTTCTCACAGTGTATTATTCATTACATTATAGGACAACTTTGAAGAAGATAGGACGGGTTTTATATAGAGGACTAAGTTTCATACCCTCAAAAGTCTTATTTTGAAAGACAAGTCAGCTTTGAGATTCCAGAAGGCAGATGTCAAGATAAAGACTATAAAAACTGTGTAATGAAGAAGGATCACCAAGCATGCTTGCTGTGGGAACTCACAGAACACAGTAAGCCAGAAATCCCATGAAATCTACTTGTTAAGTAGCTTCTCAGAATAGACTTATATTTTCTAAAAAACAATATTTTTAGCAAGAAGTCATCCCTGTCCACTCCAGAAGTGTAATAATTTACATGTGATCTGTTTGACAGACACCTTGGCCTGTAACAAACATTGTACAAAGAAGGTATAGGGCAGCTTTTGTTACAAAACACAGTAAACATACCATAAACGGCTAGCCCTAACTTAAATTTAAATTAATTTTAATTTAAAAAGGGGTCTATAACAGAGCCTGTCAGTATTTGCAATCCTGTATTCAAACAAAGTTTAAGCAGATTTTGCATAGTAACACAGAATAGTCAAGTATATAAAGAATTACATGGGAAAAAAATGCATTCGGTAAAGAAGAATCAAGCTAGACAACAGCCAGGGCCAAAGACCTCCACAGAAAAAATAAAAAACAGATCAGCAGAACTAAGTTACAGGATGAAGAGTTCCAGAGTTCACTGCTAGATGTGGCACCAGACTATTTTTGCTGCACAAAAAAACAGGGCAGACGAAAGAAGGCAGAAAAAGTATTTATCCCTCAGTTTCATCTTATGGTGTAATGCTTTAAAAAAGATATTTAACATTGTTCTTTAGATCACTGCACTAACCTCCATTCCATCCTTAAAAAGAATTTATATGGTTATATTCTACAAGGCTGAACATATTACCCATACATTAAGTGAAGAAGTCCATATCTGCTGCTACACAGTACATTCATACACTGAAAAATGGTTGTACAGACAACCAGCTGGCTCACCACATCTCTAGGGACTGTGCACAGTCTAACAAATGGACATAGACAAGTAAACCTGTACTGTCTAAATAAGATTTTCACACAGCTAACACCAACATTGGACAATCCAACCATTGGATGCTGATGCCAGACTTCATGTGGTCCCGTCCCTTTCGAGACCATCTGACAAAAACATTTTCAACAAGTTTGTCGGTTTTTTTCTTACAGCCAAAAATATTTCTCATCCAACAAAGACTTCTGCCGTAGGCACATCTCAAACTGTCACAATTTTGTTTTAGCATGACCCCAGGAAGACCCTTAATTTGCTTTTTAAGTTAAGTATTTTCCCTGACAACATTTCCACCTTCCAGCTGATTTCCTATGACTTTCCCATCTGAAGGTAATTCAAGGATAACAAGCAGAATCTTAGTCTCTACTGTACCCCATTAATTTTATGACAATATTATCTCAGCACATCAAGCAGTGATGTCTAAAAAGTCTAAAAACAGTGTACTGTATTGAGGAAACAGGTCTTGATATATAAGAGAGCATCCTTCACAGGCCACTATGAAGTTCCACTCACCAAGGGTTTAAGCACAGTTCCTGTTCCAATAAACAGAACTTGAGCAAAAAAAAAAAACAAAAAAAAAACCACAAGTCAGGTCTTCTTCCACACCTCCTTCACTTCTATAACAAACTATCAATTCTGGGATTTTTTTTTTTTTTTTTTTTTTTGAGGCAAGAATCTAAGAAGTACGAAAAGTGATCTTGATCTTTGAAGACTAAATTAACAACTAGAAAATATGGGAAGTATCACTATCTGACTAGTTCAATTATAGTACAATAAATACTTATGGCCTATAAATTCTAACAAATGTATATTTAGATCTTCAATGTAATGCACTTAATGTTGAAGACAGTGTAGCAGACAGAATTCTATACAGGCAACACTTACATAACACTGAAGGAAAGAAACAACCTGTTTCTGTAAGGTGACAACTGTTCCATTTTCAAGAAAGGTACAAACTTTTGCTTTCTTCATCAATATACAGATCGCATTCACAAGCCTAATAGAGCAGCTCAACCTCATGTACAGTTTTATAAGATATTGGAGTAAACTTTTAGATAAATAGATTCCTGTTTTAAAGCCTAGAACTAAGAAAATTGTTCCAAATGGCAGCGAATCTGCATAGCACAGCAACACACACACACAACAGTTCCTTCTAAATCCTCTTTCCTGTTAGCATTTAGGTTTGGGTTTTTCCCCCCCTCCAACCTGCTAAATAAAGTCATATCTGACAGCAAATGATTGGTTTACCTATAACTCCAGGGGGTTTTAACTATCCATCCTTTAAGAAGCTTTGACAGTTTAACCTGCTGAGCTCACAGCACCCAAGGGAGGGTCTTACTTGCAGTTTTACTTCTGCTGCTGCTGACCACTAAGACTGACTCCACAGATAACAGATTTCAATAACAACCTCCTACAGGTTAACACTTTGGGTACTAGCCATGATACTGCTTTAATTAAGTTAATACATGAAGGTCACAGTTTAGTAGAAAGTTTTATTAAACTGGGCAGTGCTTACAATAGCAGGAAAAGTGCACACGCTCACCTGTTCAGTAGCTCTGGGATAAGTTTGCCTACAGATGTAATTCAGTTGGTTTATGGGTTTACACTATTTTTTAAGTGAGCTCAGTTTATTAGCTCCATTTCCTCTAAACTTGGATTTTTCCAGCATAACTGATAATTTCATGATGGATATGAAATGGATGCCTCTAACCATACTGGGCACAGAATGTGTCTACCTGGCATATAAGTAGTCCGTGCACTACAGTTAAGGGTTGTTGGCTTGGTTTTTTTTTTTTTTTTTTTTTATTTTTTTTTTTCTTTGCAAGGGTTGTAGCATTCTGATGGTGGAAAAAATGAGCACTTTTGTTTCCGTGAAGCCAAGTTGCTAACATTAAAAATATTTTTACATATTAAATAACTTATTAAAATATGAGTTTAAAGATATTAAAAACATCTAGTTGAAAGTGGGAAATAATTCGTGTTTTAAAGCAAACATTTGACAAAATACAAAAACTGCAGACTGGAGAGGCACATCTTGAAATGCATTTTTCAAACTAAGCATTCACTTATTCTTTTTCAACACAGCACTGAAAAGCACATACTCACTTCAAAAATAGAGGTGAAAATATGTTCTTTGTTAAAAACCTGATATTAACTTTACCTGCAAAAGCACCTATTTGTTGGATTTAATTTTTGTTGTTGTTGTTAAAGTACACAATCTGACAGAAACTCTATACAGTAATAATGAAGCAGCATGGGAGCCATTTAATATATTTCTTGATTAACTCATTGCCTGTCCAGTTCTCATACAGACATGTGCTCACATGTCATAATCGTCATAACTCCCATCATCCCTACGGTTAACACACAAGCTCCTTGATTAGTGCACAACTCCCAGACGAGCCATTGCTAATGCTAAATAATTCCCTTCAGCCTCCTGCGACTATACCACAGGGTCTCCAATTAAATATAATGTCTCTGATGAGCCATATTAATACGGACAAATTCCTGCCAGGGATTCTAGCCCACTCACTTTCACCAAAGAAGCAACTGAAATAAAGAGAGGAAAGCAGCATACACAAAAATTATCCTAAAGAATAGTTTTGCCAGTAGGCTTTATTTATACAACTTTACTGCCACAGGTATGTTATTCTTAAAGGTATTCAGGAGACTGGCATGTTAATACAAGTTTACTGACAAATGACAATGAGTACATTACCATTTTAATAATTGAAAAGCAAGCATGTTAAACAGCTTTTCAAACAGTTAATTACAATTAGCAATATCTAATCACATCCGATAAAATTAACTACAGAAACCCTCAGATCACTTGCTGTTGGTATGGCAATTATACTCATCCGGTCTTGTGCATTAAGCATCATTTGAAACATTGGCATAGCTGTACACACCTTCACAAAAGGTTTCTTCAGGTTATAAAAGTATTTCAGTAATGACCCATGCATAATATTTTCAAAACTTGCACCAAGAAACTACTGTGCTTGTTAAAACCTACTGCAGCATCACAGATTATATTGCAAAGTCCACATATTTTGAGATATTTACATAGGTAATGTGCAACATTAAAATATTTTAAGGATTAACATTAAAGGGGCCCTAGTCATGGGTCAAATACACAGAAGCCAAATTATGGCAATTTCCCGCTTTAAAGGGGGAAGTCACTGGGAAACCCAACCTTTTCAGAGTACATTGGGATTCCTTAACATAATTTAACTCAAAATTGCTGCCATGAGCTGGAAACTCACTACTCAGATTTTATGGAAGTCATAAGGAGTTTCTAGTCCTTAGAGCAGAGAGACTGATGTCCTTAACCCTAGTGCTGACCCTCTCACTAGAAGAGGTATCAACAAAGGACATGTAAATAGACTGTTGCAGAAGTATCCTTTAGTAGCTTTAAATACTGCTTGCAACTGCACAAATTGTAAGATATTCAAATAACCCCCATGAAATTTTGATAAGCTCTTCCCCAAGGTCCTTGCACTTTTATCCTTACACTAATGCACTTCATCTTCATTTACCTGATCATTAGTTTCCAGTTTGTTCAGCTGGAAACCAACACACACTAATTACTTTGACATCACAAAGTCGTATCTGTCTTCACCACCTCCCCAGACAGCAGGGAGAAATTATCAAGGGTAGGCATGATAATATCCTGATAAATGATGATTCACATCACCTCACTGTCAATCATCCAGAAGTGCTCACGCAAGATACCACTCAATCTCATTACTGAATCCTAGGGCTAAGAGTACAATACACACCAGGAGTCATATTTCAAACAGCAGGCCACCTGGGTAAGATGCAGCTCTCAGAGATTTTCATGAATTTTGTTGGCTTTTTGTTTTAACATGGTAAATGTCAAATATTCATGTATTTTACCATGCGCATATAGGCTGGCAGAAAAGGACATGCTGAAAGTAAGGCAATTCATCCTGAGGGTTTAAGTGAGGTAAAAAAAAATACATTCTTTGGAGGGGAGAAGGACAGGTAAGTTTAATTTAATAAGGAAAGTAAGAAACCCATCTAAAGTTTCAAAGTTCAGTTTCATGATTTAAGCAACCTTCCTGCCAAAACAATATAAATGCATTAAGAGCTCTGAAAGAAGTAATGCTAGCTTTGAAACTCATCAACACAGGCAAAGTTTTCTTCTTGCATGACAGAAAGCAAATATTCATAAAAGTTAACATTCCTGCCTCAATAAATAGCCACCGGCG
>NW_010108402.1:0-7207 GCF_000699245.1 Pterocles gutturalis | reverse complement strand
GCTTCCAAATTAGTACCATCATCCCTCCAGCTCTCTCAGTTCAGATAGACACATAAATAAAGCAACCTCCAATAGACAAATGCCCAGGACTTGCTACTTGGTGCAGAATCTAGGAGTTCTTTATGCTAAGGAACAGGAAAGGAACACCACACACCACCAGCTCCTAGGTTTTTAACACAATTTTTTTGCCCAAAGCAGAAAATTCACCATTAGTAAACTTGCACAGTGACACACCATATATTGTACAATATGATCTATCACTGATGGAAAAAGATGAGGGAGAAAAGAGGAAAACAAGACTGAAAGAATATAGGGGAAAAGTGTGAGGGAATTCCACAGTCATGTGTGGTTCTGCTTGTTACTGCCAGGGAGAAGAAAAACAGTCAAAATTAAGGACCAAAAATTTAGTAGAGAGCACTACAGAAACAAAGAAACAAAAAAGAGCAGACAGCAGAAGAATAAAAAAAAAAAATACAAAGACGCACATTCTACCATTCCACTCTATTTTTCTGTCTAAAAACACTTCAAACACCCAATACAAGTCAGAGCAGTAGAGCCCTCTCTCACAACTATGGATGCTACTGCTACATGTACGCTGCTGCAGCATTCAGCGACAGCCTGCACACACAACGGAGCCTCAACCTGGCAGGAACCCTCATATACACTTTCTTGCACCTCCGCTGCCCCAGACTGTTTGAAATATGATTATAGACTCACAATGAAACCCTTGTCCCATTTCAAAGTACTCTTCTTGGGAGCTACACAGGACAAGCAGCAACTTACAGGGTCCTGTTCAGAAAACGTTACCATAACATTTTTCAAGGAGAAACTCAGAGGACATGTTCTAAAGTATATGCAAATGCAAATATAACAGAAATTCAAAGCTCTGTAAAAACCATGAATAAAGTAACTTAGGTGTGGCTGCACTACATACCTGACACATACACTATCCAAAGTCTACCTTTTAGAGCAGCTGAGGATCACTAACAAAGTTCAAAAGCCAAGAGCTCTTCACAAACTTCAGGTCAAAATACCCACCCTAACAAAAGCCAGCTTCTAGTCTACACATGTACACAGATTTCTCACTCCCAGTCTGTGACCAACACCCCTCACCTCTTTGGCACAATTTACATTAAGGTTACCTTATCAAACCTACATTACTAACTTTACCTATCATGCTAAGTACGATAGATAAGCGGTTCTACAATAATTTGGCCCAGAAAGGTTAAACACCACACGCTCTGACAACAGAGCTGTAAGCGTTTCTCGCCCTCAAGAAACAAAAACTCTGAAAAGAAAACATAACCTATTATCTCTAAAGCATCAAGTAGAGCAAAATTATGAGCAAAAATTGAGAACCTTTTTCCAACTGAATGCAACCTCAGTGCTTTCCTTCCTATATTTAGAGAAGGGCTGCTAGGAGGGAACAAATAACTAAAATTGCTATTTTAGCTTACAGAAGCAGAGCACTTAAAAAAAGAAAACAAGCAACTCAGACCAACAAATACCACTCCAAGAAAGCTTCAAAGCTACAGAATTTTAGAAACGTTATTCAGTGATGAAGTTCAAATAGAAGTCTGTTAGTTTTCATTTTAACTTGAAAACAGCCACCTTCATCCCAGACTTACTGCACCTCTAATTTCTTACAGAGCATATGATCTGACTATCCGTGCCTCGAGAAGGCCACTGTCGGCTTAACTGCTTGAAGTCATACAATCCAAGTTTCTTCTGCAAAAAAATACTGGTGCAGAGAATACACAGGCATGCATGCCTGCCTGCAAAATTAATTTAGAACGATACTTTAATGTGTTAGCTTTACTTCCAGAAATCTGAGGGCAGAAAATTGTAATAGTGATTGTATTCTTTAGTTCAGATGATGGAAATATATGACATTCTAGCAGTTGAAGACTTTCTTAAAAAGGCATATCTTCAAAATCTTTGTTGAAATCTCTTTGTTAGGGCTATGACAATTGCCTTACAAAAAAAAAAAAATGTTTTAACACAGCAGTGTCACTTCTTGAATCTCATTAGCCTAATTTAAAAAATTAGCTTTCAGAACTAATTCACACAGAAAAACACTCATGCTTATTTTTGTTAGCTAAGTTGTAAAAGAAAATTCTCTGCAAAAAGAGCAAAAAACTGTCACAGAAACAAACTTTACTGTTGGGCAAATACTGAGTTGGACACATTAAGACATATAAAAACTACATCTTTCTTTTTAAGTTATTGAAGTTAACTTAGAGTTACAGTATTTCCTCTGAAGGAAAAAAGAAAAAAATAAATAGGAAACTGCTGTCAAGCATCACTACTGCAGAGCTCACATTCTACAAGCTTATCTGTCAATTTTCAACTCCACAGATACTGAACAAGAAGCATATGACAAAACTTCAGGCTCAGTTTAACCCATATTCAAGGCTGATTCTAAAACCTCTTCAAAACATTCCACAAGTAGAAATTAAGTACAAACTACACCTCTACTGTAACTGTATCATAAGAAAAATAAAATCTCATTTACCATTAAAATACAGGTTATTACCAAAACACTAAATCATCCATACAGCTAAAATCTCCCTGACCTTATAGTCATAAATTTACATTTACAGCGAACAGTTGCATATTGAAGATAGCTATGGACCCTCTACATACTCTTATTTTATCAAATAAAAGCTAACATTGATCTAGAAGATATGAAAGAACGTTATAATTAAAATGACAATATACAATAGCAAAATCCATATTAGTACTATGGTCTTGCCAAATTAAAGCTTTGAATTCAGGATCTAACTACTGAATGAGGAATCACCAACTGTTGAACTTATCAAGTATTACACACAGCATAAAAAAAATAGCTTCTCAAATCAAAAGTATAGAAGATGTTACAGTGGTTCCCAGTTCTCCAAAATTTTGCCATGCTTAACAAGGTAAACCACGCAAGCAAATACATAAACAGTTAAAAGTTTCATTCTTAAAGTTAGTAGCAAGAAAAGCAGTACCTTTCTGAAAGCATAAGAGAAGAAACAAAGGAACAGCTATTATTTGTCAAGTCCCAGCAGCAGGTCACTGTGGCAGACAGCGGGGCTGCCCAAGCCCAGCCATTCTGCTTTTCATTCTCCTTTACGAAAAGGAAGGTTCAGGACATGGGAGTCTGGCCTTATGAGGCAACAGTGCTCAGAGGCAACTCCTCAACCACTGTCCCTTCCCTCACACATACACAAGGTTTTCAGCAGCTAAAAATGTACAAGCAAGCAGTACAAAGTCACCCATGTTCAAAGGTGCTTGGGAACCCTTCTCACAGCATAAGTAGGGGGCCTAGGAAGATACCAAAAGGCAGGCCAAGACAAGGCAGGCTTCCAGCACCAAGCCTTCATTGCACCAGGCAGCAGACTTGCCAGGGCTCTAATGCTAGGGGAATGTCACAGTACTTCAAACTTGTTATCACAGGTTTTTTTTATTGGTTTTTAGTGGGGTTTTTTTATTGGTTTTGTTTGGTTTTTGGGTTTTTTTTAAAAGCTGAAGACTGGATTCCTTTTAGTCTCCAACACATTCAAAGTACCAGCTTCTCAACTCCACAGAGCACAAACACTAGCCAAGCAATACAACCACCTTTGTTATGTTCAGGAAAAGCCTTTAAGAAACTAAAAAATCTGGAACAGCTAGGAGATGCAGCTCCCAGCAGCTACCCCACACAGTACACTTGTTCTGGTAGTTCTTCTCCAATGTAAGCTCCTTCACTTGCTAAGGTAAAAAAAAAGCCAAACAAAAATCAGGCTCAGCAAGTTAACTTTTTCCTAGGTTCAGAAGCATTTTTAGGAAACTGACAGTTCCAACACTGAACCAGTAGTAGCATCCAGAAGAGCTAGTTAAGAGCAACAGCTGTGCATGTTAGAACACAACCACCACTCAAAATTTGAACTGAAGAGCTTTCAAACAGCTAGAGCACCACATGCAAAATTGAAAAACATTAAGCACAAAATCAGCAAAACTATGTAAGAAAGTTTATCATAAACAAGAGCTATTATTTAACTTTCTGGACATTATTCTTCAAATTTTACATTCAACTTTTACTAAAATAGAGAGACAACTGGAGACTTATATGTACCCTCATTGTTACCTTTTTTTGCCTGCTCAGAATCACATTGATATTTTGGCATTTGTACATGCCAAGGAAAATTCTCATTGAAAAAAAAAAGCTTCCCCACATCTGAACCTGATAGTTCAGCCATGGGTGCGAAGCAATTAAAAAAAAAAAAATCTTACAGGTAAAGAAACAGGTCACACTTTCATAATAAGAATCCAAGTTATCTGTGAAGAGGTATTCCTTTTCTCATCAAATATGATGCCATAAATGGTGAAAAAGATCGCTTATTTCTTTCACATTACATAGCCTGAGAGTATGGACTAATCATGTATTTGTCCATTTGACAACACAATACAAGTTAACTTGGTCTGTATTTTGCTTTTATTTGCATTAAAAAAGTTCTCCCCCACCTTGTGGGTTTTTTAAAAAAGTAATAAACAAAAGTGAACAATAATTGAGGTTGGGTGGGACCCCTAAAGAGCTGATGCAATTTTTTACTCACTTTGTAGTTTAGCTAGGTTGACTAACTCACAAATTCAACTAAGATATGACAGGACACCAACAAGAGCCCTAGTAAAACCAAGGCAATTAACATTCACTGCTCTTTTCCATTCTTTGAACTGGTCATATCAAACATGGCTACCAACTTATCCAGGCATGATTTGCTACAATAAATTCACACTGACTGCTCTCAATCATATTCTCATACTTCGTGTAACAAGACACAGCTTCCAAAAAAATTCACACCGTATTTTTTCCAATTACTTCCCTGTTGTTCTCTGGATCAAAGAAACAGTCACCTCCTTCCAGTTGTCAGGAACCTCCCATAACATTGACACTTCAAACATGAGAGAGAGCAGTCTCACAACTAAAATCAGCTCATTCCCTCAACTCTCAGATGCATCCCACCCATCCCACAAACTTTTCCACGTCCAATTCACTTACATAATACCCATTTGATATTTCCCTACTGTGAACAGGACTATACTTCATCTGGCACTGCAACTAGGCTCAGGGACCTAGGAGTGGACTTTCCCAGTAAAGACCAAAGCAAATTAGGCACAGAGTATCTCAGACTCTTCCATATCCTTTGCCACTATAAGGTACCTTGCCCAATGAGACCATGCTTTTTCTTTTCTTTTGTTGCCAATATAAATAAACATTCTGTTGCCCCTTCCCGTCCTTCAATAAATGGTCAAACCAGCAGAGTTTTGGCTTCTCTAATTATGCCCCTTCACACTCTGATAAGTCTTTCTCTTGGGTAACCCATCCCTCGCTTCACCTGCTTTCTGCACTTGAGCTCTGCCTGAGGTCCCCATACACCCCAGGCAGGCTCCTGCCACACTGTCTCAGCCTCCTCCACATCAGAACAGACAGCTTCTGTGCTTGGAGACAGATATCCTTGAATATCAATCAGCTCTCCTGGACCACTTCCACTTCCAAAGCAGTCTCCCATGGGATCCTGGCAACCAAATCCTTGCTCAGGCCAAAAACCTGTTCTCCTGAAATCCAGAGTTGTAATTCTGCTATTTGTCTTAACCCCTCATCTTGGGAACCTAAACCTCACTACTTCCAGAGTGGTCATCAGGCTTCACATCCCTCACCATCTCTTCCATCTTTGTAAGAGGTCCAGCACAGCACCTCTTCTAGTTAAACCATCAATCATTTGTGTCAATAAATCATCTTCCATATATTCCAGAAGACTCCTCAATTGCTTTACTCTGTCTTTCCAGCAAATATCAGGATGGTTAAAACCCCACACAAGTACCAGAGTCTGCAATAAAAAGGCTTCCTCCAGTTTTCTAGAACCGGTTTCATCTGCTTCCTGCTCTTGATCAGGTCTGCTGCAGACATCCACCACAACATGGCCAAGAAGTCATAGCCTTCCCTATATTGCAGGTCTCTATCCTCCACTTACTCAAGCATAGCTGCTTGCAAAGCTCTTGGCTCTGCAGATTGTCTGCAAAGAACTTGTCAGTCTGTCTTTCCTGATGCTGTAGTCAGCTCATCTCCTCCCTGCAGCTCCTTCAACTGCAACCTAACACCTGGATACCTGGCACACCTCACACTTGAAAAGGCCCCCCCCATCCCAGCCCTGGGGTGAGGCATTTGTTGCAGACCAAGACATGGAAGACTGTAGCCTCATTCCTTCTAGATACTTCAATTATTAATTCATGACTGCTGGCAAGATTTAAGATTAACACATGCTCATTCACTTGAAGCTGCTTTTCTTTCACACTTACAATATGGCACAACAAGAAAACAATGAAGCCATGGGACAACTTTTGCAGGAAGTATCATAAGAAGCCAGTCCCCAACACTTAACTAACATTACTTCCCATCCTTCGGGAATGCAGTTTTGATACTATCTAAGAAAAGACAAATATCTATTAAAAGCTCTGTTCAAAGAAAGAAATTGCACTGCATAAACAAGTTTTAAGTTCCTCTGACATCTTGTTAGATACATAGAATACCAGTTTGATGCAGGGCCCCCACTAAGGTCTGGCTGCAGCTCACAAGGGCTCTCTTGTATTCACCAAACTAGCATCTTCACCACGAACGCCTGCCTGCCCCCATATAAGCACACATGCTGAGAAACAGGATCAGAGTTACCCACAGATGTTTATATACCCACATTAGCAACAAACAAGACAAAAGCACAAGTATTCCCTAGGAGACAGATGATGAATACTCCAGAAGACTAGAAAGGGAACCATCAAAGTTACCTTTGATGCTCCACTACTTTCTTAAATCTGTGGAGGAAATCAATTCCTAATAGAAATATGACAGCCAGATGCACCTGCACTGTTGAAAAAAAATTACCGTTTTATTTAAGTCAGTATCAAGACAAAAAGATTTTCATTAATTAGCCATTAGACATTCACATTAACAGAACTTAATACAAGCCTTTTAACATCTTTCAGGATCTCCACTGTTCAGCATCATGACAGAGCATTAGAGAAGAGTAGTCCAAATACAAAGAACTAAGTTTCACCCACCTGGAAAAGTAATACACTGTTTCAAACCACATGAAAAACATAGCCACTCAACAGGAGAAACTTAAAACCACCTTCCCTCCACCCCATTCTCAAGAGACAACCACTGTCACAGAATCACAGAATGTTAGAG
>NW_010108401.1:0-1076 GCF_000699245.1 Pterocles gutturalis | reverse complement strand
AAAAAAAAAAATCCAAACTGCTGGATTTCCCCATCTGGAACGGGAGCTGGATCCTCGTTCGGGCTTTGCTTTGGGTTTTGCTGTCCCTGGAAAGCTTCCGAGGCTGGAGAAGCCAAAGGAAATCATTTGGATGAAGAAATTTGGCTCCAAAAGTGGCGAGTGCGACCTGAGAGCTCAGGCGAGGAGGAGGAGGAGGAGGAGGAAGACCGAGGGCTGCTGCAGCTCCAGGATCGGGATGAGGTTCCTTCCAAGAGCCCGAACGCACCCAGCATCCCTTCCCCTTCCCAAATTATGGGCTGGAATCGCTTCCCGGGGCCACGGCAGCCTCTGGAAGGACGTACGGACGCGATCGTGAGAATTTCTGAATATTGCGGCTGGTTTTTCACTGGAAGCTCTGGGAATCCTTCGTCTGCTCCGGTCGGGACGCTACGGATGCTCCGGCACCAAGAGCGGAGGAGAAGGGGGAAGAAGGGGTCAAAAGACGGGGAAAATGGGAACACGGCGCCGTGCTCCCTCCCTTGGGAAGAGGCAAAAATAAATCAGGATTTAAGGCCACCGATACGAAGTCATCGAGGTTTCGCGTAAAAGAGGCGATTTTGGGGATTTTTGGTGGGTTTGGGGAGCAGCCGATGGATTTTGGGACTCGTGGCTCATCCCTTCGGTCCCTCCCCGGGCGCCGTCGCCCCGGGTCCCAGCAGCTCAGCACCGAGTTCCCGTAAGGAAGATGCAGAGGTGCCGAAACCGCCGGAATCTCGCCTCCAGCAGCCGCCACGTCCCGTCGCAACACGGGGACGTCGGCGGCTCCCGGGGCAGCAAAAATCACCGGGAACACGCGTGTGTCCATCCCGACCGTCGGGCTCCCAACCCCAATTTTCAGCGATTCCGCTCCCGTGGTGTCCGAATACGCTCCAAAAATCCATCGGCGGCATCTCGGGAGTGAGCGTGCGATGGGACCAACCTCGAGGGCGTTAATCTGGGAGCTCCCGGAGGCTTCTCGTGCGAAGGTGCAAAGTTTCGGGGCAGCGAGAGCGAAAAAAAAAAAAAATAAAATAAAAAAAAATTGGGGAGCAGATGCC
>NW_010108400.1:429-797 GCF_000699245.1 Pterocles gutturalis | reverse complement strand
GACGAGCTGGTCAGGAACGTGATCATCAGTATAAACAACTCCTCATGAACCCATATATGCACACACGGAGAAAATCGGAGTAAAATCGAGAGAGCGGAAGCGATTTAGGGGCAATACTGTCTGCAAGGTGCTGCCATGAAGTGACAGAAAGGAGAGAAAAAGTGTTGTTCCAAAGATGTCATACTAGAACAGAATACTGAGAAATTAGAACAACCTTGTTGAGGAAGAATGAACAAAAGGAAGAACATTAAATAAATAAAGTTTACCATCATCAAGAGAAAGAAGAAAATATTACTGTTACTGCATGGAGTGAAAGAAGGCAAATTCCACGGTGGGCTGATCCCAGCTGGCAGCTCAGCTGCTTCGTC
>NW_010108400.1:0-223 GCF_000699245.1 Pterocles gutturalis | reverse complement strand
GGAAAAAATCATGTCCTCATTTTCCATCCCCTGGAGTGCTCGGGGGTGGAAGGGACCATCTCGTTCCAACCCCCTGCCATGGGCAGGGAAAAGGGAGCCCATCCCTGGGTGGGCTTGAACCACCAACCTTTCAGTTAACAGCCAAACGTGCTCCCCGGTTGAGCCACAGGGACTCCCAAAGGGCAGCTCTCCAGGGCCGTTTCCAAATTATCCTTTGTCACAC
>NW_010108399.1:0-4099 GCF_000699245.1 Pterocles gutturalis | reverse complement strand
GGACCCACTGCAAGCCCTGGAAGTGAGGCAAGGGTTGGGGGGACACGCTTCACCTGGAGAAAATGGGATGGGGGGCTACAGCACCAGTGTGGGGACAGTCCGCCGTGTGCTAAGGGTGACACGTGTCCCTGGGGGCGTCAGCAGTGCCTTGCTGCCCCTCGCTTGGGGGAGCAAACCCCAAACCACAGTGCCTGGAGGTGGCTGCTGTGGGTCTGGGGTCTTGCACCCCACCTGGGCTGTGGCTGGCCCCGCCGTGGAGTGGTGTCATGGGGCTGAGCCCAACAGCGACAGCTTTCCCTGGCTGGTGCTGGGATGGGGATGCCCTGCACCGAGGAGAGACATATTTTGGCTGGAGAAGGAGGTGACGAGATAAGGATGGGGTATCGCGTTACTGGAGCCGGATCCTTCTTTGAGGTTAATAAAACAAGACAGACAATTGCTGCTGCTTGATCCGGAGAGTGCTGTATGAGTGAGTCTATTAGTGGGCTGATGAGTAATCAGCTACATTGGAGATCTGCTAACGGGAGGAGAAAAAGTTGTTAATGTGACTCAACTGACCCCTCTCCGCAGACGTTAGTGTGTCTTTTCTGAAATACCACAGGTGGATTATTCCACGACTTGGATGTGGAGCCGGGAAGGCATGGCAGGATATTCCTCCTTGCTTGCCAGCTGGTGTCACGCGCCGGCGATGAGCCACTGGCGATGGGAGAGGGGACGGGAAGGGAAGGATCTTAACCCCAGCTCGGCGTGAACCAAGCCCATCTGCCTGCTCGTCCTTCAGCGGCTCCGTCGAGGGGTTTTTTCGTTTTTCTCACAGCAGGCTCACTGTGTGCAGCGATGCTGCCGGCTGGCTCAGCATTTCCCTGCTCAGCTCCTGCGTTCTCAGGGTTCCTGCGTGTCCCTGCCCTGAAGCTGTCTTTCTCCGGTGGCAGGGATGGGGCAGGGTCCCTTCTCCCGGTCCCGTGCGGAGCAGGGAGGGAGGTGACAGCTGGGCGATGTGGGATGCTGTGAGACACCGAGTCCCACTTTCCGAATGTGGGCCGTTGCCTCCCAAAGTGCAGGAGGCAGCTCTCCCGGGAGATCAGGTGTTGTGAGACTCGTGACTCCACCAATGCAAATGCTGGAGGCTGTGAATAATCATCTACTTGTGCAGGGAGACTCAGCCCCATGTGGGCTGGAGCATCCCGCAGCCAGGTGGGATGCAGCCCAGCCTGGATCTCCGGCTCTCCTGGCCGGTCCCTGGCAGCGAGGGGCCAGGAGGAGAGCGGCACAGACCCACACCCCTGGGAGCCCCATTTTCAGGTCAGCCCCTCTCCAGCAGCAAGAATTTTTGCTGCTCTGCCTGAAGGCTGAACCAGAACCTTGTGGCTCCGAGAGCTGGAAATCTCTGAATTCCAGCCTGCATTTGTAGCTTATTGCTGCTTTTCTTGTGCTGATACCCAAAGCTAAAGCTCTGTCCATCATCCAGAGAGACAGGTCGCAGTGAGCTGGCAGCAGGGCTCAACCGGGGCTGCGTCTCTCCCAGGTGGTCCTGCGTGTGATGGGGGAGCTGCATCCCCCAAGTCTCTTGCCCTTGCACTAACCTGAGGACTCCTGCCTCATCTGTCAGAGTTGTCCCAAAAACCCCCAAAAGCAATGACATTTTTATCCCTCTTGTTGGCAAAGTGGTAAATTTATCACTGGGCAGTTGTCAAGTGTCTCAGCTATGCGTGATCGGCAGTGGGCTGGGGGGCACGGGCAGTCTCATAGACTCCTGCCCTGCAATGAATTTTTTTTCCCTTTTCCACCACCTTTTGAGCCAGGAAGGCCATGGAGATCCTCAGGTCGGTGGCATGACTTCCACCACCTTTTGAGCCAGGAAGGCCATAGAGATCCTCAGGTCAGTGGCATGAAAGATGGATATGGCTCAGGGCAGCAAAATGCTGGAAAGAGAAGGGGTACAGCTGCAGGGGAGGGAGGTGCTGGCTCCCATGGGGGCTGCATCACCGTGCTCTGCGGGGACGGGTCCGGGGCGTGCGTGGGTCTGGGGCACGCATGGCTCGTTGGGCTCTGGCTCATTCTGCGGCAGCTTCCCACGGGGCGGGCAGGAGGTGGCCGTGGCCGAGGACCTGGGTGCTCCTTGCCTGGCTGCCTTCACCCGCTGCCGGCTGTGCCGCCACAGCCTGACGGGAAAGTACATGGAGTGCCCTGTTCATGTAAATAAACCCGGCTATAAATAGAGAGGGAGAGAAGTGTGAAAACAGTGGGGAATGGATTTCATAAAAACCAGCAAATTAGTCTGGAGAAACAAGGGTGTGAACCGGCAGCCGTGCTCCAACCCAAGCCCATATTTCCAGTTTCTTGAGGGATGCTGGTGGGGCCCTGGTGCTGTGCTCAGCGAGGTACGGACCAGGAACAGGGCTGGGTCATCTGCCTCCTGGGCTGGGCTGTGTTAGCATAGGTGTCATCAGTGCCCTTCGTTATTTTTTTTCCTCTTGAAATTGTGGTAAAACCCAGCTCAAGACATGAAGAAGATCTGGCTGGTAACACGGACTCCAGCTGGACCAGAATCTGCTGGCTCGCTCATGGGCAGCGGGTGACAGCTGGGATTTTTGGGTGCTTTGAAGCTGGTGGGACCGGAGCGGGGAGGGCACTGGCCAAGGGGTTCTGCCCTGCTGCAAACCTGACTTTCAAGAACCAGACTGCGCTGACCCAGCTCAGTGTGCGATCTGGAGAGCAGCTTAAAAGGCAAAACTACCCCAACGCGAGGGTCATCCTTGGCTCTGCCAACCCCGCCAACCCACCTCGCTGTTCTGCAAGCTTTCAGTTCAGACCTCGGGACTAAGAGCTGAGTCAGGCTTTTATGAGATCTTGGATTTTGCTAAGGAAGCAGACTGCCCGGGAGCTCGCTCGGGCTGGGCTGGGGGATGCTCTCTCGTGCTGCCCACAGGCTCTCACCCCCTGCCCAGGGCTATGCTGATGCCTGACCCTCAATAAGGATCTGTCCCCTCCCAGGTTGCCTGTCATCTCAGGGGAAGCTCAGTGGCCCATTTCTCTCGCTGGCACGCTCCTCGGGGAGCGAGCCCGGCTGTTTGCCCATCTGGCATCACCAGAGGTCTTTGCAGGGAGGAGAGGTGGGCTGAGACCGGGGACCACAGGGTGACTTGCTATTTTCTAACAGTTTCCCATTGGTGTGGACCCCAATTCTGTCTGCTCCAATGGAGGGGCGCGTGCAGCAGGGCACCGGGCTGTGCCAAGGATGCAGGGTGACACGGAGCTGTCACAGGGTGCAGGGGGCTAGGGATGGGGGCAAGTAGTGTAGGGCTTGTGTCACCCCACGGTGACACAGGTGGTGCAGGGTGGCAGGAGGAGGTGGCACAGCTGGTGCAAGGGATGACAGTGGCATTGGGTGCGCGGTGGCAGGGGAATGTGACACCAAGCTGTGGCAGATGGCAAAGAGGTGGCTGAGCGTTGCTGGGTCCCTGCAGAGGTGGCAGCGAGCTGGTGCAGGGGGCAAGTGGCACAGCTGGTGCAGGGTGGTGGCACTGAACCTCTGCTGGGGGCACAGATGGTGGGGGGGTACGTTACTCGGAGCTGATGCGCGGGGTGCAGGGTTGCAGTAGCACTGAGCAGGTGGCAGGGACGTGACCCCAAGCTGGTGGAGGGTGGCAGGGACAGATGGCATGGTTGATGTTGGTCAGGGTGGCTCAGTCTGTGGTGGGGAGGTGACCCTGTGTTGGGGTCAAAGTAGCCCTGGCACATCAGAGAGGTGGTATATGGCAGCAGGGGCAGGTGGCACATCTGGGGACAGGGAGGTGATGCTGTGCTGGGGCAGAGAACACATGTGGGAGCAGGCAAGTGAGGCTGAGCTGCTGCAAGGGGCACATCTGGGGACAGGGAGGTGACACTGAGCCATGCAGGAGACACATCTGGGAGCAGGAAGGTGATGCTGAGCTGGTGCAAAGGACACATCTGGGGACTGAGAGGTGACACTGTGCCAGGGCAGGGGACACATCTGGGAGCAGGAAGGTGATGCTGAGTTGGTGCAGGAGGCACATCTGGAGATGGAGGTGATGCTGCGCCAGGGCAGGGGACACATCTGGGGACAGGGAGGTGACGC
>NW_010108398.1:0-5336 GCF_000699245.1 Pterocles gutturalis | reverse complement strand
TTTTCCAACCTTAACGGTTCTATGATTCTATGAAGTCGCCCGTAAGAGCCAGGTTCTGTTGAACTGAAGCTTGCTTAAGTGACACACAAATACTGCTTCATTGGCCTTATCATCTTGGTTTGGAGGTTGTGTACTATAAGGTTCTCCTTGGAGATAACACCTCTGATCTTGACCCAGGGGCATGCTATAGGGCTTCCACAATCACTGTAGTTGACTTCTATACATTTGAGGTTCTTCTCAACATGGAGTGCGTCTCTTCTTCCTCTTCTTCCCTGCCTGTCTTCATGAAACTGCCTATAGCTATCCATCATGAGTCTCCAATCGTGGTTGTCCCACCATGTTTCAGTTATTCCTATGTTATCATAAATTTTTGTCTAGGCACGGAGCTCCAGTTCCTCCTCTTTTTTTCCCCAGGCTGCATGCATTGGTACATATGCACTTGAGGTGGTTAGTCTTCTCATCATGGGAGACAGCTAAGGAACACTTGTTGCTGCTCTGGTTGGCTTGGCTTGTACTACAGCTGGCTGCAATGGTGTTGAGTGTTGCCACTTTGGACCCCAACCCCAAAGTCCTTCAGTTCAAAACAATGTTAATATATTTATTATCCACACACACCCATATGCTTTGAATTCCTATACTGTGTTGTAAGCTAGCTCACAATGAGTTTCCCTCACATTTCAGTTGCCATGCAATTGTTTCTTAAATAGCTTTTCCACATGGTCACTGAGTATAGTTTGAGAGAAGAAATTAGAAAATAATTTATACCACTCTCTCCATGGGTTCTGTTATAAAATAGCTATCTCCTTTTGGGAATAAGAAGAAAGTAAGAGCTTTCCAAAAACTGAAATATGCAGTGTGCAAAGCCAATTTTCAGTTTTAAGTAACTGAGTGTATCGTGTAAGATTCCAGGCTAGTATGTGTCAAAGCACATTTAGATTGTTATAGCAGTATATATACAAAGAAGATGGTAACTGTAAATAAACTAATTACACTTTCAACCCAAATAGTGCCTTCCAAAAATTCAGATTCAGGCATCAGTCCCCAAGGAAAATACTTATCTACCACAAGGTCTCAAAATAAAATACTGTTATGAAATAAATCTTTTCAATAACAGTGTGGTAGACGCTTCTGTAAGTATGATTGCAAAAATCAGAAGTCTGAGGAAGCAGGTAGGGGGACTTGCTTTTTAGGACCATCTGAAAATATCAACAAACAGATTGTGTTCCAGATATTTGAACTGACACACTACTTTGTGCAACCAGAATTCTTTATATTTACAGCATAGCTGGGCTGCAAAACAGGTAAATTAAAAATATGTGCCTTATTTCTCAGAGCAACACCAGACAAGTTCAGTAACTGGATGAGGCCCCACTCTTATTGCTTAAAAGCACAGTGCTTATAAAACAACTCTCTCAATTCCAGCATATGAGCTAATGCACTTTAAAAAAAAAAAAGTGCATGAAAGCAATACTACTGTTTATATTAAATGCAGTAACTACTTCTCAGTATCCTTTTAACATGTGTGGGTTTTTTCCAGCATTCTGCAAAGATGGTTTCAATCTGTCCACATTTCATTTTTTTTCTCTTGATTCTTGTGTGCTTGACATTAGCATACTTGAAACTATCTCTTCTACCTATGGGTCATCTATTTCACACAGTTATGAACAAAGAACATGGTCTGCTGAGAGGGAAGGAGAATGGAAGTGAAGGAACTAAGAAGGAAAATGACTTGCTCTATGAGTGGGAAACTGTAGTCAATAGAGGTTGTATTGGAAAACTACCTAATGTAGTTTTTATATTAATAATGGGAGCTGAAGAATTACTGAAATACATGTTATTAACCATTAGATCAGTTACAATAACTATAGACAGAGTTTAGTTAGCTATATGAGTGTTGCACAGGGGCAATAGATACTGAAGGCAGTGTGCTCCAGGGCACAGGTTGCTGAAACACTTCTGGAGGTTGCAAGCATGACAGTGGCAGTGATACACTATTCAGCAGCTAAATCAATCTACAAAACTCTCTTTGAGGAGACAAATCCAGAGAATCATTTGAAGAGTGTATCCTTGTGCATATCTACTTATATAGATTTATAGTGAGGAAGGAAGAGATACAATGGGGAATGTCTCTCTGCTTTTTAATCCCTTTGACTTTTGCCTTGTATGCTTCCATAGCACATCTTGTGTTGATATGTTCTACTTCTGCCTGCCTCAGCACATTGGGGAAGCGACCCAAAGCTTCACTTTTCTAGCCCAGGTACAAGAAAGCTCTCCCTGGCATTAACAGCACTATGCAGTAATCTCGCAGTGGAATTTGGCAAGAACTTTTGGTGGGCACCTGGTTATCTATCTATCTTATCATAGTGTGACAGGTAGTAGTGTACTGTGAAAAGCTTAGAAATGTTATTCTGCAGATTTCAATTCCATGAGTGGCTCCTGGATTTAAAAGTATCTGCATCTAAGACTGGAATGATTACTGTTTTTTTTTAAATGCAGTTATAACTGAGTGACTTTCCAAATATAGGTCTCTAAACTTGGAATTAGGGAGTTATTTTTTAGTTTCTATGGCTGGCAAGCAGTAAAGAAATGCCGAATTAATACACGTTTAAGAAAAGATCTGTTTAACTCTCTACTCCACCATACTTGAGATGTGCCATTGTAGGTGTTGATTGCAGTAACTTTTTAACAATGTCTCTCTAATTTACCCCTGTTCTGTTCCAATGTGTTTATACACAGTATTGTCCTCCGCAAGCATTAGTCAGTGCTGCTCACATGTTTATGGTTAGCTCTCCCATAGGAGGCTGTAAATCCTAGAGTTAATAGCTAATAAATACTTTGAGTCTGCTTATGGAAGTATTTTTGGTTCTGATATCCATAGCGAGCTGTAAAATGTAACTGACAGTGCAAATATTTGTTTATGGGAAGATCATTTACAGAAGATTAATCTGATTCCCTCTATTCAACCCTTAAATTAATTAATTGGAGATCATGTTGGATATACAGGCCAAAGATGTTGCAAATACTTGAAGGGAAACATTTTGAGCAATATTTTTATGTCTTCTGACCCTAGCGGGCACTCTTTAAATAAATGTTTAGCAAAACTTTAATGGCTAAACACTTACTGATAATAAAGATTTATTTAAATACTGTCTTTTTCTCTAAAGGGATACTTCACTAGTTTACAAAGAAACTAAAAGCAGAATTTGCAATTAGTTGACCTTGCAGAAATCTATTCCAAAATGGTTTAACAATCAACAGTTTATGTAAAATGGAGCTTAGTTACAACAGAAGAAGAGAGGAAGGAAGAGAAGACTTGGCCATGTACATATCTGGAAAACTGTCTTGCACTAAACCTTATTGTTTTGGAGAAAGTCAGTAAATGAGCATCCCATCTGGTATAATTTCAAAGAAAAGCAAGCTCTGTCTTTTCTGAGCAGCTGTACTCTTGTATTCAGTGGCAGGCACAAAAGGAAAGAAAGCAAACAAATGCAGTACTGGCAGGATTTTGGAAGAAGGAATGGAGATTCCAACATCTGCAGGATTTATTAAACCCATTGAGAATTTGTATACTGTGCTTGTGTTGTCCTTTCACCTTCACTGTCCTCTACCACAGCCCTTTGTGTTCATTTGCCCTGACAGAAAGATGGCTGCGTATGATCAAACCAGAAGTAGTAGAAAGTACTTTCAATGGAAGACAGTACAAGGATGGTAAATTAGGAAGACTCAGTATTTACCTTAATACTTCTTTAAGTTTTCCCCACTGTCTGAGAAAGCCACTGTAAGTAGAACATTTTAAGTCCTTGTTTTAAGGCAGTGAAACTTTTGTGCCTACACTAAACATGTTATCAAGTGTAAGTGTAGTTTCAAAGACCAGTAGCCAATACTTGTGTTTTAACTATAATATTTAAGGTTGATTTTATATGATGATATATCATCATTATATGATTAAGGATATGACGGCTGTCAGAAGTGGGTTAAAATCAGACAGCTAAAAGATGGCTGGCTCTGCAATGCTTGCACTAAGAATCACTGCCAGATGTGAATAGTTTATCTTCCTGTGTCAGACTGAAAATTGTGGCAATTCAGCACCAGATCTATGACTCTCCGTTAGCCTGTGAGGCTGATGCCCACGGGCAATGGCAGCTTCAGACATTTGATTTTCTTCTGTTGCTGTGAGTCTGTTTGGAGTTTCAGGCTATGGACAGATATCCTAATCCATTTGCTTCTATGTTGGCTGAAGAGTTTGATTTGTCCATAATGAGTTAAAGAGACATCGGACAAGCCATTCATCCAGCAAACTTGAGAGGATAGTGATATGGAGTGGGAGTCTAATAATGAGGAGCTGGGGACAGTAATTTAGTTCTTACTGCATCTCAGCCAACAAAGATGTGCCTACAGATGGTGAGATGCAGAAGGGTTAGCACTGGCCTCTGTTATTTGGTCAAATACTATTCAAACATCTAGTAATTCAGCAAATGTATTTTATTTTACATTAATAGCTAAGAGTGAAGGATGGTTCAGTCTGCCGTTATGACAACAACTAAGTATTATTTCCAACTAACAGCAGTTGGGTTGTTGGTGACTAATCTCAGTGACTAATTTCAGCCAATATGCCATGAGTGTTTTGGAAAAGTGACAGCGGACAACTTTACATAAATCTGTCTTGCTTTGCTCATGAAATTAGTGAGAATTCTTGTTGTCCCGGGTTAAGTAGAGACAGAGTTAACTTTATTCATCATAGGCTGTCTTCTTCACAAGAGGCTGTGTTTTGGATTTGTGCTCAGCAGCAAAGTTGATAAGGAAGGAATGTTTATATTGTTGCTAGGATACTCAAGGACAGATACCTTCAGCCTCTCTGCTCTTTGCAGACAGGGCAGGGGGGCTGGGAGGGCACAGCCCCAGCTATTAGCTCAGGATTTGTTCTTCAGTTACTAGATTGAGAACCAGAGTGACCAATAATCTACTCCATAACATACATGTCATGCCCAGTATACAGGTGAGGACCCTTCCGGAGGATCATCCCTTTCCTTTTGGTTCTGAGGCTCTTTCAGTTTCGGTCTCTTCTGGCTCTGGATCGCTCTCCCAAGGCCTTTCCCCTCCCCCCCTTCACGCGCTGGTCGGCTCTCGGTCTGGGACGCTTGGACTGTTATCTCCGTTCTGTGAGTTTTGGGACCCTCCCTTCTCCAGGATCGTTAGCCGGGGCCAGGTGGTCGCTTCCTTCCCTCCCCAGTCAGCTCTCAGTCTGGGATGCTCGGAGTGTTATCACCGGTCTGTGAGTGCCTACACACAGTGCGGTACACTCCCCTGCCCCCGCCTGGGGGAATTGTGAGTGTGGT
>NW_010108397.1:76067-105824 GCF_000699245.1 Pterocles gutturalis | reverse complement strand
GTCCAGGTCCCTCTGGATGGCTTCCCTTCTTTCGAATGTGTCGACAGCACCACTCAGCTTAGTATCATCCGCGAACTTGCTGAGGGTGCACTCGATGCCATCGTCTATGTCATTGATGAAGATGTTAAAGAGCACCAGTCCCAAGACAGACCCCTGAGGGACACCGCTTGTGACCAGCTTCCACCCTGACACAGAACCATTAATCATAACCCTTTGGCTGCGTCTAGCCAGCCAATTCCTAATCCATCGTACAGTCCATCCTTCAAATCCATACCTCTCCAATTTAGAGAGAAGGATGTGGTGAGGGACCATGTCAAAGGCTTTGCAGAAGTCCAGGTAGATGACATCCATCGCCCTTCCCCTGTCCACCAAAACCGTCACTCCATCATAGAGGGCCACCAGATTGGTCAGGCAAGATCTGCCCTTGGTGAAGCCGTGCTGGCTGTCTCGAATCACCTCTTTGTCTCTTATGTGCCTTAGCATAGTTCCTACGAGGATCTGTTCCATGATCTTCCCAGGCACAGAGGTGAGGCTCACTGGCCTGTAGTTCCCCGGGTCTTCCTTTCTCCCTTTCTTAAAAATGGGAGTAATATTTCCCTTTTTCCAGTCTCCAGGGACCTCCCCAGACAGCCAGGATTTTTCAAATATACCTTTCTTAAAACACTTTCTAAGTTACTAGAAAGGTATGGAGATGAAATAGTGACTGTCTCAATTGCCTTACATTCTTATTAAATCAAAAAGCTGAACAACACATCAGTTTTTCTCTCTCTTCTACGTTAATTGTGAGAATGCCTAATTCTCTTGCAAATTAGGCATTCACAGCATAGACAGGTGGTGTGCAAATTTCTCCAGGCAGCAGTGTCAATAATAAGACTCAAGTCATGACCTGCATTTCCTGTTCCAATTTTCATTTTAGTCTGAAACCACAAAACTGATTGTATTGATTTCTTAAAGTAGCTTCACCTAGTGACTCTTTTATTTCTCTTCACCATCCTATCCCCCCATCATATACATTCAAAATTCAGCAGCTGGAGTATTGTTTCCAGGCAGTATAAGTCTGGAGACAAAAAGAGCCTGTTTCTTTCTTCAGCAGCTGGAATTAGACTATCATCAGCCACATACAAATTATATGTCGCATATTCTATTTTATCAGATAATAATTCAGAAAGTTTTAGTTTCCCAATCACTCACTTAACCACAGCAGTGAAACTGTGGAGCTGTTTGTTGTCTTTCACAAGAGATTAAGCTCTGGCCTTCAGCCAGCCAGTCTGAGCCAGCACTAATATATCTCACAACTGGAAGAAGACAATCAATTAATCAATACTATAATTTGGAACTGACCACAGCACTAACACTCATAGCTATTAGACTTACTGACTGACACCTTTTAGGATTAATGAGGTAGCAAGAGCAGACAAACTAAAGATTCATTTAAAGACATTTTTGTTCTCGGATCAAGCTGCCCACTCTATTTCATCATTTTTTAACTTAGATATGTTAGTGTGAAATACTAATGTAAATGCAAAGTATTGAAAAGTGCAAATTATCATTGATGGATTAGAAGCCAACTCCTTCATAGATCTGCCTGTTGTTTTGAAGTAAGGTAATTCAATGTGAGACTTCATACTGTCTCATACAAAATATTCTGCATTCTGTAGAAAGATGGCGTTTCCTTTTTCCTTGCACATTGGTTAAGCTTTTTTTTTTTTTTTTTTTTTTGGAAGTCCAAGTCAAACCTCATGGTTTCAGGACTTCCTTATCAAAATCATTACATATGATTTAGCACAGGAGTGTTAACACAGAGCTTTTTAAAAAAAATAAAAAACAAAACAAAACAAAACAATAAAACCCCCACCAACAGAACTGTTGTTCAAGTTAGCCCTTGAAACTGCATATCAGTTTTTGGTTAGTTTCTCAGTAGACCAAATACTGCCTCACCGGAAACACTGTAGTTAGGTAAAGCAAAGACAAGACTAAATCAAAATTTAACTCTCATGTCTTAATCCTGCAAGATTCTCTCTTTCCATTACCAAGACTCTTTCATACTTCCATCCTTGGTCTATCTTCATGGGGATGACAAGGTAAGTAATGTGTTCACAAGATATAGCTTCAGGAAAAGTTACTAAATAGTTTTGATATTGCAACCCCTTTCATCTCTATGCTTTGAGCTGAGCTGCTCAAGGGTACACTCTAAATGTATGCTATGATTTATCTCTGATTCAGTGCTTCTTCAGAGTAAACAAAACTGTTGCAATATAATGTATGTGGATTATACTTGCAGTGTTTTCTGGAATTATTTGGGACTTTTTGGTTCAGATACTTCTTTATCAAAGAAGAAGTAAACAAATACATTTAAATAATCAAGGTCTCAATCTTATCTTGAGAATTTTTACAGCTTTAATCTTGTCTCCTCGTAGGATAAAAAGAATACAACATCTGTAGTATTCGTGCAATGTGAAAGTGGAGTAAAGCCATTTCAGTCCTTAGTAACAGAATAATCAAGCCCACATAAATTCCATCTGACAAAAAAGTCATTGTTTGCATCCCACTGGCTGGCTATCATGCTTTCTTATTACACAGAAATTTGTTACCTTATCAATACTTTTCATGGTACTGTGTGTGCAGTTGTTTTTGGAGCTGTTCATATCTCTGCTCTCAGATCAGAAGCAGGAGCCAACACCTTCCCAGAGAGGCTGGACAAGACCCTGGAAAACACTGCTCTGGTTAAAAGCAGCTCTTTTCTGGTAAACCCAGGTGTAATTTCAAATATCGGAGTTTAAGAATAGTATCTGATAAAAACACTATGCAGCAACATTGGTGTCACAGGTGCAGTCTACAAGCAGTTCCCTTTTACAAACACGTAACAAATTTCAGAATGCTGCCCTAATGGAGCAAGAAAATGTTCATTGTCTGTGGCTTAAGAAACAGTAAATCAGTGTTTCTAAAGGCTTGAATTCCCCTACCCATAAAAACAAACCTTTCAAAAATGGTTAGCTATAGGACAACCAACCTTATTTTTTTTTTTTTAACTTTTGTGCAGTAGAACAAACTCAGTTATCATGGTGATCTCCTGTGAAAGGTATCATCTGGCTTCTGTCTATCCTTTGATACCTAATAACATTTTAATAAATAAATGTAAATTTTATATGAAACATTGACCATATTGCAGATTAAAGAACAGATTGCCTTCTGATTTACATTGATTCCTGTGTATGGTGCCTGATTCACTGCCTTCTGATGTGTATAGAGCAGCATAGAGGTTTTCCAGGATACGGGTGAAGTATTGTCAGTTTTAAGAATAAAAAAAATCCTACTTCATTCCCTGATTCCCTTTTTTAAAAAAAAAAAGGGTTAATTTTAAAAGCAATTTAAAAAAAACTAGGTGTTTTGGGTTTGTTTTTTTTTTTTCTTTGTAATTTTCCGCCTCTAACTGCTGGCCAACAATGTTTAAGTTTTTTTTGCCTGCAATGAATAGGGATTGGGGTTTGGTTTGGTTTTGGTTTTTTTTTTTTTTTTCTGAAAGCTCAAATTTTATTGCAATTGCTAGTTGAAAGAGCTAGGTCATGAAGAAATAGGTGATACATCTTGGGACTCATGACTCAATTCAATATAGCAGTGGCAGCTGCAAAGGAGAAAGCTTAACTTTCATTTTGCAAGGCTGTGCCCTGAGATGCATACTTCTTAGGCTTTCAGATATTCATTTTTAAATCAAATTCCTATCTTACTAACTTTTTGCATCCAAGGTACAGAATGCAAACTCAATTTTGGGTTGACAAAACCCAGAACAGGTGGAATGGGGAAAGAAGGTAAATGTCCACCCAGGCACAAATTTTAACTGAAACTTACTAGTTAACCCATATGCAGTTAGTTCAGATATAGTTTAGATAGATTGATAGATACATTGAGCAATCAATTGATCAATCACACAGTTAGTTCTTATGTATGCACCGCTCGCCTTTCTCTCTTTGCTCTGTCTCTCTATATAGGTGTATATATGAGTATGGATGCATGTATGCATATACTTACTGATGTATACACATAAACCACAGTCACATACTAATTGCCAGTACTTCTATTCTTTCCCTGCTCTCTGTGTCAGCTGAGCCAGAGCAACAGCAGAATATTGAGTATGTATATACAGCAACAGTATCAATACTTCCCCAAAACAGATTCATTTAGCCATTGTTTTCCTTGGTGAGCACCAGTACTGCCTTGATGCTGGTGAAGGAACTCTCCCACCCTCCTTCAGGTTGTAGTTTACCCAAATCAGTTATTTTGGTTTTGGTCATCCTGACCTGTGCTATGCCTGTTTATTCTTCCGCCATTGTCCTCTTCACGTACCAAAAACTCTCCCTTCTCCCAAGGTTGCTCTCCTTTGATGGCCAGCAACAGGCCACTAGTGAGTTGTTTGTAGCCCAGGGCCTCTGATATCATGCTGTTCATGGCCTTTCAAGGTCTCATCACATGCCTGAACTCCTCTAGGCTGCGTTTTTATTTTAGGGTCATAGATCATTCTACACCTTGCTGTTACTGTCTTCTGGTTCCTATGCATATATGTATTCCAGAAGTATTTTAACAATCTGTATTAACACTACACAGATGCATAGAGCTAAAACTCACACAAATTTATCCTGTTACACTTAAGTGTTATGAAAGTATCAGGCACAAGATTGTTTAGGTGTTAATATGAGCAAGCTACCAGAGCTAACTTTCTTAAGCTTCAATCTTACAATTTAAGCTTTTTGGCTACTGAAGGGTGCTGTTTTGACTTTGCATAACCTAATGTGTATTTACAAAGAAAAAACAGTAGTTAATTTTAGTAAAACTTATTGATATAGTAGCTAAACTACTCACTCTACAGACAGAAACATTTCATATGCATATGCTGTATACTACCACACATCCTGAACAGATTTTTTTGTTGAGATTTACAGTCTGATAAAAAATGGTTAAAGGTTTATGTTTTAGTTTCTGCTTTAATGTAGCTGATGATTCACTTTGGCAGGGAGAAAGCGGTGTTGTAATAAATGGCTGTAATTGCTCTGACTACTATTAGTTGGTAGAACAGTGGTATAGAATTCTTTAATTTATCATCATACTGCAAGCAGTCAGTATGAAGACCCTATTGTTACCTGGAAAAAAAAAATACTTTTGAGTGGAAAATGCTGCTGCTCTGTGTGACGAGCACTGACCAGTTCCCTGGATACACTTAGGTACACCTGACTGAAGCTTTCAGTGGAAAATGGATTGCTTCAAGTAACTCAGAAGGCCTAATATATAGTCTACCTCATTTAGTTTTTCAAAGATAGTGGAGCCAGTCATCCCAGCAAAGTGGCAACATTTTTCTCTCTACACACAGGGAGAAAAAAAAAACCTCTTAGCTGGGTTTGCTAGTATTGTACTGAATATAGTCAGCCTGTTTTTCCTTTCTTCAGAAAGCAGAGGAGGGAAACTCTGTGGCCCAGTCCGTTTATCTATCCTGTTGTCTCATCATCTTTTGCCTCCAAAATATGTTGGCTCTCTGAAGAGGAAGATACATCTATTACTTCAAAGTCTGAGTAACTTAAAAGAACAGGAAAAGTGGGATAAAGACAGGTGTACAACAGAAAAAGATCTTTATACCATAATTTAGTATCCATTATAGCTGTATGAATGTTAGGAATAGGTTGACTGGGAACATTCTATCTAACTTTAATCTATTATCATCATCATTATTATCACTATTTTAAGAAAAGCGCCTCTTCAGTTCTTATTTTCTTCACAACCCTGAATAGTAGGCATCCGGAAGACCTCACTCTATTCCACAGTAAGTGTACTCAGCTTTCACACTAACCCTTATCTCCTCTCAGTGCAATTCCCCATTAAAGATTGACTCAGAAAAATATGGGATTCCATTTACTGTACCTTAATGACTTATTAGATATGTATAGCATGTGATTAAAATGAATTTAATTGTTGGTTTGTTTTGGTTTTTTTTTTTTCTGAATGCAGAACGAACTTAGATTCTTTCATTAGAATTGCAGTAATGTGTAAGGAAGGATTTGCAGGACATATATGCTATTAGTGATGCAATTCTGTCTTCAGCTTAAGCTCTGATGACACCTCCCATTTCCTCCTGAGGGGAGAAAAGCAAAAGGAATTACACACCAGAACTGACTGACATTAAAATTGGAATTCAGTAAACAATTCTGTTGGCATCATACAGGTAGGAGTAGACTCCAACTCACTCACTTTAACTGTGCTGATGCTCTGTAGGGCAAACCAGAGTTGCTTTTTTAAAAAAGACCAGCTCAGAATATAAACACGAGGACACAGTTCTGTCAAACATGATGCTACCGTTACCAAAGAGACTGTTCTATATACAAATATGCTTTAAAATTGCACTAACAGTCTTTAGCTCCTGTTGAGTCCTGAGACTAGTTCCATCAGATGAGGAATTTTACTGTACATGTATTTCTGAATATGTTTTGTTCAAATTATTACTCTGTGGTTAAGCTTCTGTGAAGAGCTTGGAGAAAGTAGTGTTATGTTGCAGCTGGCCCGACAGCTGCTGTATATGCTTATCTCAAGTGCCTATGTTTTCAAGTACTTATTTTCAATGGTATTTTTTAGTAAATCATTCTCTCACTAGTTTTAATACATTATTAAAGGTATTAAAATACATTAGCACTTTCAAATCCATTATTATGCAATGTATTTTTCAAAAAGTATGGAGAATACTTGAAATGTAAAGTAAATGGTGATCTTACTACAGATGTCCTTAGACATTCATTCTGTGACACACTCAATACTACAAGGAAAATAATATGAGACATGGTTTCCTTTGCTAAACTAGAAGCTGAATCTTCTAGGTACCTTTTTATTCGTTTTAGATTGTGATGTTTTTTTACTATGTCTTTCCTTTTAAAAAAACCTTCTGTCCTGTTAGCAGTGAAAAATCTAAACTGCACACTCTCATCTGCACATTGAAAAAAATTAAGAAATGTAAATCCCAATAGAAATAACTGTGAAGAAACACAAAAAGTTGTCCTCTCTTTCCTTTAAAGGAAGTACATCAACAATGTGGATCTATGAAGTCAAGTCATTTCCTATTTCTGCAAAAAACATTAAACACTAGCAAAGGTTTTCTACTTCTAATTTCAATTTTCATTAGTATTTTGAAAATACCCAAGAGTACAAATAAAGTATATGTTTCAGGAATTTAGCTTTCTAACTAACACTGACTTAGGAATCAAACTATTTGAAAGATAATTCAGTCCTGCTGAGTTCTTAATCTTTTAAGTACTGGTGCTGCATTATTCCCACCCTTCACCGAGCGTTGAAGACCTTTGACATCATGCATGACTGGATCTCCTGTGCATCCAAATCATCATTTTTATGAAAACCTTGTGTTCCCTGGAACCAGCCTGCTATGTGGGAAATATATAACTAATTAAACAAAACAAAACAGAACAAAAAAACCCCACAAACATACTTATCAGTTCTTCCTTTCCACAGTTGCATTTTCAAGCACTACTCTCAAGCTGCAAAAATGACAATCTGCTGAATGTTTGATGTTGCTAATTGGCTAAATTGTGATCAAATCTATGTCTAGTGAAAGGCTCAAGTCTTAGTTATAGATAAAAATCCTTTTTGTGTGTATTTCTGTATATTTATATAGATATAAAATAATGCATGCATATATACACTTCAGTGAGCTATTATACAATAGCCAAGGCGTGATGAGTTTTCTACAATTACTAAGGATGCCTTCAGTGTTTTAATATGAAAAACCTTAAGCTACCCTATCTGTAGATCAGTGTACTTTACAGATTTATTTTAAATAAATATAGTAATAAAATTCTATGCTATTTTAATGAGGGTATAACAGTAGAGCGCACACACTGAACATGACTCATGATGTCCTTACCAAAATGAGTCTCCTGTCGCTTCTTCCTTGTTCTTTTTTTCTTCCCTTTAAACCAACAACAGAATCATACCACCATCATGGAAAATGAGACTGTAACATATGCCTGTCCAAAGGCTGTGTCATTCATTATTAGGGAGCACAAAAATGCCAGAGAGTCTGCTCATCTCAATAAAATTTTACTTTGGGATGGCAGAACTTGTCTTGCACTGCATAATCTGAGCTCAGGCTTCCAGTAATGTTTTTAGATCACAAATATCACACATATAGTGCTTTCTTTTTATCCTGAAGGATCACTGTGTGATTACATATAAAGTATTATCTCCACGTGAAATACAGCAACCATTTTAACACCACAGTCAGACATTTTTGCAAAGGAAATTGAAAATATCATACCAATTGAGATCACAGGATGAACTCAAGGATGCCATATTCAATTTCCTTATTTTTATGAACATATCTTTATATCCTTTTAGTAATACTTAGTAAATGGCAAGGGCATCAGGTTTTTACCTGTCAGAAAGCGTTCAGGATATAGATCAGTATTGACAGGAAAATAAACATAGGATATTCCCCCAAAAGCTAGGTGATTATAAAATTAATAACATTTTACATATGCTAATCTCCAGAAGTCCTAATGGAAATAATAAAAATATCTTTCTAGATCACTGAAAAATAAAGTCTTCTCAAAAATCCAAACATGTTAATTCCAAAGCTTGTTTTTCTTGATTCTCCTTAAAATATTTTTTTTCTGAGTAACCATCTGCATTATCTGAATTTTAATTTTTGGCCAACACAAGTTAGTAAATAATACTTTACCAGAGTTACTAATACATCTTTGAAGCACTCATAATAAGGGGAATAATAGCATAGTATGAGACATTAACCTGCCACAGCTCTAAAGGTGATTCACGGTTTGGACCTTAGATGTTAAAGACACAGGAAACTGCAGAATCCACAGGATGAACTTCTGCAAAAATGTTGAGAAATTGCAAAAAAAAAAGCCTTCCATATGCTTTCAAAAATATAGTGAGTATTTGTAGTGCAAACATAAAGCATCTTAGAGAATATTAGCATTCTGTATCCATTCCATGATATTCAAATATAACAATTTTTAAATGGTGGTAGTTTAATGGTGTCATGGCCTAACAAAGCCTAAATGTATAAACATAGGAAGCATTTTACAGGGAATAAACCTGCCATAGTCTACAGCTGGCTTTTTCCCAGCCAGAAAAGAATAAGATCTCTCACACACAGTCCCTTGAAAGATAAATTGCTATGCATAAGCCTTTTGTATTTTTTATTATTCATTCATGTTTCAAGATTTCTGTTTTATACAATCAGCTTTGCATCTCTGCTTTTATCTAAACAGCAGCTGAGGAAATACTGCTTTTAAGCCTCAAAAGCCTGGAACATAAACCTTGTTGGAGCATACAGTTTGAATTGATTTGAAGATCCACAATTTTTCACACATCATGGATCACAGCAATGCTACCTCTATTTTTTATCAATATAAAGACTCAAAACCATATTGCTCACATGAAAGCATGGTCTAATTTGAAGAAATGCTTGAAGGTATTGCTTGCAACGTGAGAAGGTCCATATTTCTGGCTAAGCTTGGGCTGCCGATAGCTGAACAAAGTGAGACTGAAAATAGCATGGGGAAGTTCTTCCTCCTTGACAAGAAAGAATTTGTCATTGCACAGACCAGAAGTCCCGTAGAGCCCTTAGCTGCACCTGTTGGACCCTGATTGAATAAGAAGTTTAGTATCCTTTGCTTGCAATATTCTTTCACACTACTGGGGGAAAAAAAAAATAAAAGAAAAATAGAAAAACAAGCACATTTTGGAGGGGAGTGGTAAAAGTGACATCTTGACAGTGTGTGCTCCAGAAGGTGCATTAGAATTTTCGTTTATTTTCAAGGTATTTTTTACCTATTTATAGTATGGATTCTATACAATGAAGAAATCAAAATCAAGACCTGCTGTACTGTGAGAACACTGAAATGTGTTAAATCATGTACAGCAGGAAAGGAATTCTCAATTTTCTATAGAAAGTTCGAAGGACAAAGTTTTATAAAGGGAATTTTTGACATTAAAGGAAAGGGAATTTTTTTTTTTTTCCAAAAAGTGTTCTATTTTAGAAACAAAGGAGGGAACAAAGGAGAAACTTTGTGATAAAAACCAGCTTTCTATTATCATCAAAAATTGTCAACTAAGCTCTGGTTCTGATTAGATTAATTCAGATACTTCTTGAGTCACATAAGGCTTGACAAAAGTGCAAAGCATGACAACAATGACCTTTGCTCAAATCCATTGCAGGGCATTTATTTCTGTAAAGTTAAAATCTTGCATTACTCCAAACCATTTGTATAGATACAATGCTGAAAACTAGGTAGCTCTCAGTTTTAAAGGAACCACTTTATCTCACAACTTTTGAAAGGCAGCATTGTTTTAATAAGAAACCCATTTTATTTGCAGTATCCTGTTTCTTCTAAAGCAGGCTCTTTCATTGAAAAGAAGTTTCTAACATCACTTTTTAGTGAAAACAGTAAAATATGCCATTGTATTTTTCTGCATCAGTCACCAGTTTCTAGGCAATACAGAAATTAACAAATGTGAGAATCTCTCATGAAAGAGCCTTCTAACCTGCTCAGCAGGATGTTGTTACTTACAGGAGATGTGAAAATATTATGTGTGTGCCTACGTAACATTTTTCTCCTATGAAAACTGCCTGGTTGTCTTTTCTTGTCACTACTGAAAAGGCAGCTCAGTACTTCTTTGTACTTGCATATATACTCTAGCTATCAAAATGGTGACTTTTTACCACTTGAAAATAATCTGTGCCCTCTAATATTTGCATAATTTTATGTAGGTAAAAAAAAAAAAAAAAAAAAAGAGAAAATACTTTATCCAAAAGTTCATTAACATGAACAGATTTTGTTTAAAATATATTGATTTATATTAATTTTATAATAAAATTATTGGAATTGCTTATCAGCTCTAACACTGACTTCAAGAGACGGTTCCTCTTCATTGCATTGCAATGAAGTCTCTGAGCGACAACTTCTAAATTTATTTATTTTGTATGAGTACATGATTTCATTTGCTGAAAGCATTTATTTTTTAATGGTTTTAGAAACATATTGGTCAGTGAAGTCTATTCTGCTAGGAAATGCTAGATTTTTAGACAGCCCAGATCCACAGGCATGTGCAGTATAAACACTGGTATGGGCATGGATATGTGTGAGCATGTGCACTTACATTAATGTTCTTCCTGTGCTTATAAGAACAATCTATAACCTGAATGTGCTCATAAAAATGGTTAAAGAATGGAAAATATCCTTGCCAGATGGAAACCTGTCAAGTGACTACAAAATGTATATCCCATGTAAAAATGAAGAAGCACCAGCTTTTATAATGAGTGTGTTGTTTTAGCTTTAAGATAGTATATTGATGAGAGCTACTAAATTTTTGGTGCAACAAGAAATTCTTGCATAAATTACTAAAGGATCAGTAACATCACCACTGTTTAAGGGCATGATATTTCGCTTTAAAAGTAGTTTCACATTTTTTTACAAGTGCTTTTAGAAAGCTATAATTAATTGCAATTTCTGAAATATAATTTGCTTTGAGCTGTACATTTTCAGCAAATATACAATGTGCATATACGTAATATCAGTCCCTCTCAGTTTATTGCTCACCAGTTTTGATGCTGACATAAGTCCTTTACTCTACAGCAATTGTATTTTTAAAGTGATAGATTTCACTAGCAGTGCTATTAAAACCACAGAATGATATGAATAATTTTAAGATGTGATGAAACAATTTTCTTATCTTGCTTAATGACAATGCTGCCTATGCAGTGTGCCAAATTGCCATTAAGGGATATTCTAAATCACTTCAATAAATCTTAAAATTATTTTCAGATATCACTTCATGCCTTCCAGTTGACATAACAAATGAACCATTTCATATTTCATTGAAAGCTCTTTAGTACATGTCACCAGCCTATTTTGGAATAGTTTCAAAATGTGACAAATTGCAGTAAATCATTCTGAGACACCCCAGCACCATTACTACAATTATAAAGTATTATGAGAGGCTTTGTAAATCACTGTAGATTGCATATCAACTTGTGTTTTTGCCACACAACAGAAGCAACAGAAATAAAAACCAGTCTTAGTGAAGCATTCCCTTTGCCATCGTATCACTTTGTTTAACAGTATATTGTGTTGACACATTATGAGTCTGCAATGAGGAGAAGAGTTGGTTTCTAAACTAATTTGTCATAAATTTATATTGAATAATGTGATATCAGAGGCCTCATGGAAGAACTGACCACATTGTTGCCTACAGAACAATGTTGGCAGTCTTCAGACATAGAAGAGCTATGGCCAAGAAGTGGAAAATACTTTTCTAAATTATGCAGCTTGTGAAAGCATGTTAAAAAGCATTTAAAATCTTTAAATGAAATATAAAAGTATTGGCAATTTATATTTTTTCCATCTGGACAATATATGCAATACAGACTGTGAAATGTTTTTATCACCTTGAAAATTTTTTAAACTAGATATTATCACATAACAGCTTTCCACCGTATTTTGAGTATAACTTGCCACTATTGCAGTAAAGATGCACTAAAAATATCATGAAGTGCAATCTTATTATTTGTAGTATCCCTGAAAAATAAAAATACAATAAAACAAATAACAATCCTAGGATTACCACTCAAATTATATGACATTCCCTAATAAGACCTACTTTAAAAAAAAAAAAAAAAAAAAAAGTTTTCTGGGTCTATTTTTATTTCATCATCTGTCCACAATTTAATATCCATGTTTGTGTTTCTTGAACTAAAAGTCTGATTCAAAGGTCAAAACCTACTGAATCTTATGCATGTCACTTCACTGACTGCAATGTTACTAAAGGACCAATTGTGAAAATTTATTTTTGAAAACCTTATGGCTGTATCAGGAAGCAAGTACTGTTTGTTCCAGACTCCAAAGAGTCTCTTCAGATAGAAAAAACTCACACTGAAAGCCTTAAAACCCAAAGAGACGTAATGTTAGAACATAGACAATGCAAATAAAAGCACATATGCATATATCCTTTTCATGGACAGAGAATCCTGAAGGGATTTCAATCCTACAATCTGCATTCAATACTAAAATAATCACAGAACTGAAATGGCAGGTACAGTGTCATGTGTGTTAGACAGGCTTTCTTGCACAGATCTAACAATGTCTTTCATTTCTGACCTGTGAACCCCTGCTTTTCCAGTCCTCACACTCTCAGGAACACAGCTTATCTGTCATGTGGAAATACATTCGAATTTTGTGATATAGACAAATGTTCACTGAAGATTAAATTAGGAAGCAAAGTCACTGCATGTGTGACCAGTAAAAATGTCAACACAAATTGCTAGTGGAGAAAGGCTGGAGCACTGAACCACCACGACATCTAGTTTCTTAAATGTAATGTCAGGGGTTTTGTTTTTAACTGCATTTTCTCTACTGCTACTCTCTGTTAGCAAAAGCAGGGGAGTCATGTCTGCCAGTGTTTTTGACAGGACATATCAGTGGCAAGAATGAGCACAGAAAAGGAAAAGCGCTCACCATTTTTGTTCTGTGCCTAGGAGAGCCACTCTTGCATCTTACAGAGAAAAGAGGCCTTCCAGGTTACCTTGTCATCATAGACACCTTGCTAGCCTGTATGAACGGAACACTTTATGACATTTGTGGCTTAGGAAAAGAGTAATATGTATTGAATTCAACTTTCATCAAAAGTGTTTCATTAGGCTAGAGGAAGAGTTTTACACGATACATCATGTTCTTTCCTAGAGAAATCATTTGTATTGTGAAAAACTACTACAAGAGAAGGGAAGCCATCAGACCAACAGCTGCTTTTAAGTATCTTCTGGTAGTGTAATTAGGAGGGAGCAGGGAAGTCAGAGGCAAGTGATCTTGCCTTAAAAGATCCATCAAATGTGGGTGAAAAAATAGAAAAGTGGAAGTGCAGTAAGGAAAGCAGTTTTATTGTTCCAATAAGGTCTTCAATAGCAAAAAATCTGTGATACAAGGTTCGTTTCAACAAACATTGGTTTCAGCATAGAGCATGTACACACAGTTTGTTTTAAACCACTGGACATGCCTGATGTCTGTTTTTTTGCTTACAATGATTAGTGTACCACTTGTCTCTGGTAATCCCTTCTTCAGACATTTTGTCCATGCTATCATTGCAGTGATTTCTTCTGTGGTTTCCTTTTAGGTTTCTGGAGTTAAGTCGCCCTCAGGTACTAACCATTTGATTTAAAAAACAAATAACTTCATCCCTCTTTTATAATGACAAATCATCTAACTTCTTCAAAGCAATCCCAGTTTGTCAGCTTTTTGTCCTGTCTTGGAAATACACTTTTTAAGTGGTTGTTCTGTGGGAAATGGGGCTTTTTGCCAGGTTTCCCTATTTAACCTTAACTGAATTAATAAAATATTCCATTCATTCCAAAGACCCGCCAAAGACTGAGGAATATAATATTACAGTGACCATAGAGTGAAATAGTATAATTTGTCAACTGGAAGAAATAGAAAGGTAAATTTTGTTTCAATATTAGCTCTGCTTAAAATCTTAAATTATTTTTGTGCAGAAGTAAACACAAACTGGTAAAATTCACAGACAGTACTAGCTTAGAATGAGTTGTGTATGTGAGTCAGAACAGAAACAGACGTAAGTGACAGGTTAGTGAAGTGGACAAAAAAGCAACAAAATGAAATTGTGTCCTGAGAAAATGGATTGTCTAAAGACATTCCTATTCTGTGTAGAAAATACTAGGAAATCATAAATGCTGAGAGAAAACACAGAGAATATAGCTAAAAATATTGTGGAAAGTATAGTATGTTATTATCAGAAATTATCAGAAATAAACTTCCTAAGATTTTTATCTAAGAAGGAGGATGATTGTTTGACGTGAAGTATCAAGGTTTTGCCTAGTTTGTGCTCTTCACGTACAGTTACAAGGGTGGCATTCCTATAAATGCGGTCTGCTGTTTTTGTAGATTTTTGCTAAGCACATACTTTTCACTGAGAAACTGAAAAATATAGTTTTTGCCCGCTGATATATTTGCCTAGCTTAGAAAAGTTTGCACAGCCTGCAGAACATTATTGTGTGAGAAGTTAAATCTCTGTTGCTGTTTTGATTCATTTTGATAGACTACTCTTTCTTTAGAGTCCATAAAGTGCATGGGAAATTCCAAAAAGTGCAAAGACTTATGGCTTGAGTCTATTACCTATGCCATATTAATTTTAAGAGGACAAGATAGATTAAACCAAGTTGAATTAGTTAGGCATAACTGACAATACTTCCTGTTTTAAGATCTTAGCCTTCATTTTTTCTGTTAACTCTAACACGTTAACTGTCCTGAATCTGTCATCATTATCTTCTGCCTCATGTCAAATTAAAAACAAACTGCTTTTAAAAAAACAAAGAAACAGAAAGGACTATACCTCTTCTTAAAGCAAGTCTAAGACGAAAAGTTGAATTTCTTAATGTGTTTAAAATGTTTTAAAAAATGCAACAGTTTCTCTGAGAATTTTTGGTGTTTCTGTCATTTGAAATAGAAAACTGATATGTGGCAGGAGGATATGAAGAACTTGTAATTGATTTTCCTGCTTCTTCTGTTTTACTGATCCTCTCCAGCTTCTGAAAACCTTAATTTTCCATTTGTAGAACCAAAGATTTATGTTAATAAAAATTCTTATCTGAATTGAGCATGTTTTAGGATGTTCATACAACTCCAGCATTCAAAGTGCACACATGCTTCTGGTCTTCATTCAGTCTCATAGAATTACCACTGTTTTGAAGAATGTTTTTTTTTTCTGCTTGTCCCTCAGCATTGTCAGAGTCAGAAGAAGGTGTGTTGGTCTGGGAATCTGAACATAACCTCATCAATAGCTAGCGCCCACTTTTCAGCCCTGATTCTACAATGTTTCCTCATAATCCTTAACTCATATCTTTGCAGTTGTTGACTACAATTCTTTGGATGCAGCCATCCAGTGAGTTCCTTATCCATCCATCCTTCAAACCCATGTCTCTCCAAAGTAATGGTAAAAAGGTTGTATGAGACTGAATCTAAGGCCTTAGAGGAGTCCAAGGAGATGACATCAGTTGCTCTTCCTTTGTTCATTAAAGAAGTCACTCCGTCATAGAAGACTACTAGATTAGTTAGGCACAATTTACCCTTGGTGAAGCCAAGTTGGCTGTCTCTAATCATCTCTGTGTCTTCCATGTTTTGACATGTTTTCCAGGAGTCTGTCACCTCAACAGGAATGGAGATGAGGATGAGGCTGACTGCTCAGTAAGCCTCAGGGTCCTAATTTTTAACCTTTTTAAAAATGGGTGCAATATTCTCTTTTCTCCAGTCACTGGGCACTTTGGCCAACAGCCTTGACTTTTGAAATATGATGGACAGTGGCTTAGCAACTATGTCTGCCAGTTCCCTCAGGACCCTGGGATGTATCTTGTTGGGTCCCATAGGCTTGTGCATGTCCAAGTTCCTCAGGTGATCCTGAACATGATCTTCTCTTACAATGGGAGGGACTTAATTTCCCCAGTCCCTGCCTTGAAGTTCAGGTGCTTGAGAGGTATTTGAAGAGTGATTACCAGTGAAAACTGAGGCAGAAAACCCTGACGAGTACCTCAGCCTACTCCATACTGGTTCTCACTAGTTCTTCCTTGTTTATCGGGGGTAAATTTTCTTTAATCATCCTTTTCTGATCAGCAAAACTCTTGAAGCCCTTGTTGTTGCTCTTCACATCCCTTGCCAAATCCAGTTCCAACTGTGCCTTAACTTTCCTGATTCCACCCAAACACTTCTTGGCAACTTCTATATTCTTCCCAGGATATATGTCCCTGGTTCCACTGCTTGTGCATTTCCTTCTTTCATTTCATTTTGACCAGCAGGACTTTACTTGGCCATGATGGTCTCCTGACTTCCTTGCCTGTCCTTAACGAGCTTCCAGCTCTGTTCTGCTCCTTTATCACTGAGGGCAGTTTCCAAAGGGGTCCCATCCTGTAATTCCCTAAACAACTGAAAGTTCACTCTCCTAAAATTCAAAGTTTTGACTTTACTCTTCATCTGTCCCATATCCCTCAGAACTGTGAATTCCACCAGGGTATGAGCACTGCAGGCTAGGCTGCCACCAATCTTGACACCTCTAATTATTCCATCCATGTTGGTAAGATTCTCCTCTGGTTCAGTTGTCTATCACCTGGCTGAAGAAATTATCCTCAATGCACTCCAAGGATCTCTTGAACTGCTTACAGTTTGCTGTACCACTTTCCCAGATGTCAAGATGATTGCAGACCCCCAGCTGGACTTGAGCTTGAGACCATGATGCTTCCTGTAGTTGAATTAAGAACACTTCATCAACATGCTCCTTTTGATTGGGCAGCCTGTAGTAAACCCCAGCCATGAGGTTTCCTTTGTTGGCTTGGCACTTAATTTTTACACATAAGCTTTGAACCCATTCATCACTGTTTTTCAAAGACAGCTCTCTGCAGTCAATCCATGCTTTTACATCGAGGGTACCACCCCTCACCCTTTCTTCCTTGCCTGTCCCTTCTGAACAGTTTATAGCCATCAATTGCAGGGCTTCAGTATGTGATTCATCCCACCAGGTTTCAGTGATGCATTTTGATCATAGCTTTCTACCTGAACAGTGGTTTCCTGCTCCTTCTGCTTGTTACCCATGCTGCACAGGTATAGAGGCACTTGAACTGGCCTATCAACTGTGTCACCTTTTTAGAGGAACAAAGCCTAATTTCTTTTAGGGTATTTCACAGATGTTTCCCTGTTGGTTCCTAATACATCAGCGGATCCTGACTCTTGACTCTATCTGAGGGGACAGAGAACACCACTTGTGCTCCTGATCCTTTTAACATTGCTCCAAGGCACACATAGTCTTTTTTGATAGAGTTAAATTGTCTTGTTGCAGTATCATTATACCCTACATGGAATGGTAGGAGCAGATTATAATCTGTAGAGTTTAACCGGTTTGACAGAGCGTGAGTGACGTCATGAATGCATTGCTACCTCCTGGTAGATAGCAAATTTCTCTAGAGAAATTGTCTGGATAGTAAATGGGTACTTCAGTGCCTCTCACTAAGGAATCTCCAATTACTAATACTTTACGTGCTTTTCTGGTGGGACTGGTTCTATTGCAGGGGCTGGTTGGATTAATTTTACATTATCCAATTTTCCTGGATCTTGTCTGTTATTCACGTGCTCTTCTTTCTCCAACTCCAGTGTTATGTCTTATGTAGGAGTACTTTAGGGAAAGGGGGGAAGGTTCTTTCTTCTGCCCAAAGCAGAGACAAAGGTCCATTCTCTTTCATCTTGTGTGTTACTCGGATTAGTCAGCTTGAAGTTAAATTCAGGCTTACCTGAATTTAACTTGCACAGCCTTAAGGCAGGGCTGTTACTCAGGCTGAGATAGTGCACAATACCATGTATTGATCTCCTACTCACATAATAAATGGGTGGAAAACATTTTGGCATCTTATATGTAGTTTTCTGACTCTAGCTATTACAATAAAAAAAAACTACTTTTCCATACTTTTTCTCATTATAATGTTATTTTAATCAACTATTAAAAATAAATCTGAAAGGCAAAGCACTTTCAACAGTGGTGCCATTGTCTCTTTCTGCAACATGAGCATTGACTTCTTGCCACAGTCAATTACTTACAATACAACACTAGATGAAGTAGTGAAAGCTGAAAATATGCCTCCAGGCATCAAAACACCAGGGGATTAATACTAATGTTTCATTTACATGCAAGAAAGGAAATGTTATGTTGCTCAACTTCACAGAGGAGCAGAGAAGGAAGGAGAAAGAAATCTGTTTTCCTTGCATACATTAAAAAAAATAAAGAAAATATTTTTTCAGAAGAAAATATTACCCACAGCAATTAGCATTCATGCAAAAATACTCCCATATCAAACTTGAGTCTCAGATTAAATATTAGGGGCCTTATCCTGCATTTTGATGGGGGGAAACCCCACCACCAATGTATTCTTTATGTTTGAGTAGTATTGTATCTTTTGTCTTCCTTCCCAAGCTTTGTAAAACACACTGTAATGTCACCAGTCACAATATATCCCTTTTAATCACTCATTTAACAGAAGAAATGTGAGCAAGATAAGATTAATGCTTTGTTTTAGAGAGTTTTAAATAGGTTAAAACACAGAAAAGCTCTTTTGCCCCATGTCTATAAAAAGCCTTCACTAGCTTATTCCTGGAGGGACTGGAAAGCAGACTGACTGGCTTTTTTTTAAGCTAAAGCTCTCTATTCTAGTAATGTTTCTTCCTGATACGACAGTCAGATTATGGTCTATAAAAACAACATTACAATAATTTTGAATTCTCATTCTCAGTAGATCCAGAAAATGCATAGCCAATCAAACCTTTCTCCCTTAATTAGGATCTGGGTTTGTGGGGTTATTCTGCCCAAAGACCACCAACAAACAAAAGGAATGTAATGTTCCCTTTCTTTGGAAAATAGTAGTAAGCTAAAAAACAGATGTCCGTCTTCATTTCTGATTTCATTTTTTTGTGTGTGTGTTACAGTCAGATCAAAATAATACAAATTACTCATAAGGAATAAACACCATTACTATGATCTCAGTTATCGGACAGATCTAGCTCTAGATCATGAAGACTTTAAAGGCCTCTTGCCTCAAAAGAATGCTGTCAAGCATTTTCTGAAGTTTTTAATTCTTGTTAATTCACTGTTGCTTACGCTACCCTCTCAAAATCTTGAAGAAAATTATCCCCCCACCTCATCCAAGCCTGCCAGTTTTACACATTGCTATTTGGCAAACACTGATCTTTCCTTTTTGAATAGTCCTAAAATTGACACTGCTGTTTTATTTGAAAACAATGCATGTTTCTACTTCCTAGTGCACAGAAAGCCTAATTATATGAATACATCTCTGATCAACAGCTTGATGGATAGTTACAGAGTGGGATACACGAACCCAAAGATGTCTTTTGTTTGTCAGCTGCAGCTCAGAAAAGCCAAAAAGATGGAGCACACTGCATTCTTTTAGGGGAAAACAAACAAACAAACAAACAAACAAAAACCAAAATGACCCAAAACACACACAAAAAACCTAATAACTTTTCCAAATGTTTTCATCTTGAATTATTTTCAAGTACTATAGTTAGAAAAGTACTTGAGAGAAATAGCTTCCTGTTCTAAACTTAATTATTTTGCTACAGCTCTGACTTTAGTTCTGAAAATAACCACAAATATTTGCAGACTTTTAAGTCAATAAGTTTGTCATTGTAGCCTACACACACAAAAGGACAAAATATTTAATAGGCATATGTAAAATTGATCCTTCAATCAGAAAACTAATAAATGGTTTGCTACTTTAATATTTTTTCTAATGGTATACTAAGGTGAAAACAAATATCTAGGGATGGTGACAGCAATCCTGATTTTAAAGTATCATCTTTCTCCCTCAAGGGGGAAAAAAGTAGAATTTAAATCCTGCAGTACATGAAGCGGTAATCTTACATTTGGTTAAGTACAAAGAAAAAGCACTGAGGCATTCAAAATCAAACATTTCCGTAATTAAACTGGAGAATCAAGGCTCTGTTTCTTTTCTGATACTGTTTGGTTTTTATTAATACAGGGAGGATTTAACACGTCATGAAGATTAACTTTATTTGAGAAACTGATGAAAAATCAATAGGTTTTTAAGGTTTAAAAATATCTTAAAGTCAGTCTGCAATAAAATGTCTAACAGATTTTTAACAGTACATAATGGAAGAGTGTATTCTTAAACTAAGATGGGATTTTCAAAATTATCTAAATCAGTTAGGTCTGAAAAGGCCAATTTTCTTTATAAAATTATTTTCCTATTTTCACATCCATTTACCATGCATTTTCAGTAGAAAGGTCATCCATTATTCCTGCCACAAGTTCTGCAAAGATATATGATACTTCAAAGCTTAAACACTTTATTTTCAAAGATTTATGCACACAATTTCCAGTCATACAAATGGGAAGTTTTTTGTTGAATATTCTGTACATCTTGTAAAACACACTAGACTCTAGAAGCCCCCAAATTCACTGTAGATTAAATAGATTAATTCATAGTAGTTTTCTATTTTTCAAGTCTTTTTTGTCTTGTTACATTATTTGATTGATAAATATTTTAGCAATATTTCTAAAGCAAATTATTTTGTGTTGCCTTGAATTCTTTCACTTCTGTACAAAATCAGATGCACAACTTGTTGAGAAATACCCAAATTATTTGCTTAGCATGCATGCAAAAGAAACCTAATGTAGACATTTTTTTGGGAGTTATTAAGCATGCCAACAGGAAGAAATCAAATGGACAACAATGTAATTCATAAATGGAAGACCAGGATACAGAACCTTTTAACCCATGTTCCACATAATCATAATATTAATTAGTATTCTGACTACTCCTCTGATTCTATTCACTGTCATCAGTCACTGATTATTTTGAAAGAGATCATTCTGTGAAGTCCAGGGGGAAGAACTTCTTAAAAAGACACTCTAGACCCATGATTTTCTTCATGACTGAAAGAACTCGCAAGTGAATAGATTGAAGAATGGTAATCCTAATTTGGTTTTGAATGTTTGCTTTCTGCTTTGGAATTAAATATTCTGGAAGTTTTTTAATAAAAAAAAAAGAAATTGGGCTGTGTGGGGGTACTCTGTACTTTCTCTAGCCTGATGCTATTTGACATAAGAGAGCTGCATCAAATTGCTTTTCTGCCCATTGTACCAGGAAACATTATTTTGTGCCAGCCCTGTTCCAGCTGGTTGGCCATTACCTGAACTACCTGCCTCCTCGTTAGACTGAGTTTTTACAATAGGATCCTGAAAAGGTCAAATAATACTAGTAGTAGTTATCATATCACACATAAGATATAGCCAGCAGTTTTCATTCTGTTTGTATCCATACACAGGCATCTTCCTAGTTGTACAGCTCCTCTGAAATTAACTGTCTCTTTTCTATCTTTGATTTCCTTATCAAAAGGTGTAGTGCCAGAACTTGTTTTCATGGTAATAAGAAAGAGTTTCCCTTCAATATTTAGAAGAATGGAGGACCACAAAAGCTTAGGATTGTCAATGAAAGCCTGCACTAAAGACTTTATTTTGTTCCTGGAGTTCATGAGTTTCTTGCTGGGTCTATTCTCTACCTAACGAAAAATGAAATAAACTCTGAATGTAAGATTCTTTGGACATGTTCTAGCTCTTCATTAGTAGGCTGCTTTAGTCAGAATTTATAAAACCTTTTGTAGGTAAAGACCTCCCAATTCTTTGTGATATTCATTCCTTGGTACAGAAATTTAAGATAGCTGCTCCTCCAGACCACCTGGAAAAAAAAATCACTACAAAAGAATAGTATGTGTAAATCAGTGCTTCATGATATTTAGGGTTAAATGAGAGATACCAGAAAAAAATCTGCTTTAGCAGAGAAATTGGAATCATAGAATCATAGAATGGTTTGGTTTGGAATGGACCTTAAAGATCATCAAGTTCCAACCCCCCCGCCATGGGCAGGGACACCCTCCACTAGACCAGGTTGCTCAAAGCCTCATCCAGCCTGGCCTTGAACACCTTCAGGGATGGGGCATCCACAGCTTCCCTGGGCAACCTCTTCCAGTGCCTCACCACCCTCATAGTGAAAAAATTCTTCCTAATGTTTGGTCTAAATCTGCCCTCTTCCAGTTTATAATCAATACCCCTTGTCCTGTCACTACACTCCCTGATAAAAAGTGCCTCCCCATCTCTCCTGTAGGCCCCCTTCAGGTACTGGAAGGCTGCTATTAGGTCTCCTCGGAGCCTTCTCTTCTCCAGACTGAACAACCCCAACTCTTTCAGCCTGTCCTCATAGGGGAGGTGCTCCAGCCCTCTGATTAATTTTGTGGCTCTCCTCTGGACTCTCTCCAACAGGTCCATGTCTTTTTTATGTTGGGGGCCCCACAGCTGAACACAGTACTCCAGATGGGGTCTCACGAGAGCAGAGTAGAGGGGGAGAATCACCTTAGGTGATCATCAATTTTTTTTCCTAGATTTTTCTTTTTTTAAACAATAGCTATGGCAATATACTTCCAAACCACAAAACTTTTTAAGAAGCCAGAAACATTTAAAGATTTAATCTAATATATGCCAGGTTAGATTTTTCTATCTAGTCCTTTCATAATCTGAAGTGGTGTATTTGCAGACCAAAGAAATCTTCCCCATTTCCTGTGTATGTACATTTTCCTGTTCTCTGTATCAAACTATGACACCTGAAATTTTCACAGCTGAAAGCGAAATCTTAATAATTTTTACAAACTCTTTTTCATCTAGAAAAGAAGTTGTACCATCTTGCACAGTAGTGGACTAAGAAGCAGTGCATGGCAATTTGTAGATTGTATTTAATACTTGACTTTCTCGAGTAGCAACTAAGATAATGTTTCAGCTAATGATCTATGTTGATCTGTTGTTGACTGTACCTTCAAGTGTTCAAATTTGTGAACAAATATAACATCAAATAATTAGTTTCCTGTCACCATCCTGGAAACACAAATCTAGACAGATTCAAAGCATGAATTAAAAGCACTTCCAGGATTCTCACTTCTGCAATTTTTGTTAAACTTACAAATTAATGTTTTCAAATATAATTTCCTTCAAACCAGGATCCCACTGAGTCTCTGTATATCAGAATTCAAGTTTCTGTTGTTGAATTAATTGTGTGAAGGATCTGGCCCAGAAGCATAAAATGCACATCCAGAAAAAAAAAAAAAAAAAAAAAAAGACACAACAGTATTAGACTTCTGACAAAGGCCATCTTCAACTGAAAATATGTGTTTGCATTATGAGTAAGCATTTTTTAACATTTACTTCAACATTTTTAAGAAAGAAACCCATATTCTAATTTATAGGGTCAAATAGCAAATATTGTTACTTGTATGGACACTATTCTGTATGTATGATCAAGTTGTTATGTCCAAGGTAAAGAACAGCAACTAGGAAGATCAGTAAAAAAATAAAGCACCTCTCTCTTTTGTTTTTTTTCTTTTTTTTTTTTTTTTTTTTCACTGAATACTCCACAGCAATGGAAACCATGTCTGGCAACAGCTCATAAAGTTCCTTAGTTTTGAAAGCTGAAATTCTACTGCAATTTCCTCACCATATTAAAAAAAAAAAAAAAAAAAAAAAAAAAGGGGTTCTGGGTTCCTCAAGCTTCCATATTTTTCGAAAATTACTCAAAATAAAAAAAAAAAAAAAAAAAAAAAAAAAAAAGAGATTATAAGTAACATTATGTAACCACCCTAGATTGGTGTTTGCAATGCAATACAGATATGCTGTGCAAGTAAGATTTCAGTCTTGTTTTACTGTTTAAATAAGGCTGAATTCCAGCTAAACCTACCAAGAAATAGCGCAGTTTGAAAGTAGAAAAAAAAAAACCTAATATAGATGTGACTTAATACTGTTTTTTATCTAGGTATACACTCCTACAAGCTGTATTAGAAGCAAACTGATAGATCTTGTTTACACCAAAATTTATGAAAGTGGATGTCTTGGTTTCTTTTCCTTTTTATTGAATAAAAATAATTTTATCACTGATTTTCTCATCTCACTTTTTACACACCCATGAAACCCTCCTATTTTATCAGTCTGTAGTAAATTAATATTGGGAGAAAAGATAAAGCACCATGTTAACTCAGGAGTACCTTATTATAGCCACATTATATATGTATCTGAAAAATCCACAGGTAAACAAATACAAGCAAACTGGGAAACATCATTGAGAATGATCATTAAATACATGATAAGTATCTTCACATTGTTGCTCAGTTAAAAGTAGAGAATGTATCCATGTTCAAATTTTGAGCAGTTTCATTTCCTTTTGGTAATTTGCATTTTACATTTGCTGTTTTGAGATTACAGGACCCAGACAGAATGACACTATAGGGGGAAAAATATCTCAAAGAAAAAGGAAGTTAAAAATTAAAACATATTTATAGATGTCAATGTTGCTTAGGTGCTCTAGGCACTCTGTGTTAAACTGGGATGTTTGAACTTGCGTATTTCCTCCATGGAATAATACAGATGAACCATGACAGACATGCAAAAAAGGATGTATTTAATAACACATCCTCCAGACTTCTAAAGGCAATTCTTCAAGGAATCCTTAGTCTAACACAGTGTAAAACATTAATTTAACACTAATGTCTTAAGTCTGAAAACTACCACTAACATTTATTAAAGCATACACACACACACACACACGCATATATAGCTCTTATTTTGAACAAAAACCACTTTTATTTTATTTGCATTTCCAAACAATGTTTTGTACAACTGTCTCTTTAACACTTAAGCCAAGATGGACAAGAACTTCACAAGCAAAACTGTCTACCACAGACCTGATAAAGTTTTATTCTTCATATGCCTTTCCCATTTACAGAAGAGATATCCACATTAAAAGACTAGCCCCACGAGACTTGCTAATTAAGCCTTGGCTGCAGCCAGAATGGTAAATCTCTTTAAACTAAAGTTCCATTTAAGAGACCTGAAATACTAAAAATGTTGTGTCATATTTTTAAAGTATTTCATTAGTTTTTTGTCTTTGTCTGTCCAATAAACTTTTGTCAATACTCCTCTGCAGCTCTCCACAGTCAGCAGGGAATCTTCATGTCAACAGAGCTAGACTGCATCTTTACACAGTTCAGGACTCATCAGTAAAATTGGAAGGGTGGACAAAATAAACTTAGGAGTCTCTTACTGAAGAGGTTAATTTACAGGGTTAATTCTAATTAATGATAATAGGGAAATGCCTGCTTAAATTCTGTCTGCACATGTACTATTGAAAGAACCCCTGAAATGTTAAATACCTGGCTAAGTAAGAACCAAAAGGTAGCAGTAGACTATTTCTGTGTGCATTAAGTGCAAAATTGTGTGGTTTTTCATCTTCCTTCTTTAAACTCTGTGAGAAACTGTCGAATGGGGGCTGAAAAAAGGTAATTACTAGCATATATGCTTCAGATACAGTATGGTCTAGCATGTATAGGAATTAAATGTATAGATGTATTTTAGCAAAATAATAAGAGTAGTAGTTCTGGCATTCTGTACTTTAGAGAAAAAAATTGTCTACAGTTTGGTTATGTTAGGCAGTCTTACAGCACCAAAGACTCTTTCATTCTTGTCTGAATTTGTTTTGTCCATTAAGCAGGAATTAAATGACCACACGTAGGTCAGTAGAAAATAATTAATTAAAACTTGGAAAACTTTGCCTTCCCCTCTTCCAGCCAGTGAAAACCTAAAGGCAGCAAGTGGTGTTCCAGTACAAGTTTTGTTATGAGAATAACTAACAGTAAGTCAAATTCTTTCTTCCTGCTTTGAGCATTTTACTGTACAATGAAAATAATGCTTCTGTGCTTATATTTATGCAAATATATTTTATGTCACATTGGGTATTTAATATCTTCTGTATACATTAGCGAGTACCCTTATTGGCCACAGTTCTCTTTTTCACTAGAATAATATTTGTGGTGGAACATAAAATTGACTGGGAAGAACGGCAGAATTAGTGCACAGAGAAGTGGGAGGGAGTAGGTTCCTATGTGGGTGAGCTGGTGTTATGGGTCAGCCCTGGCAGACAGTGAGGACCACACAACCACTCAGTCACTGCCAACACTCCCCATCCCCAGTGGGATGGAGGCAGAGGAAAGGAAGAAAAAAAGCAAGAAAACTTGACAATCAAGATGAATAATAATAATAGTAATGATAGTAAAAATAATAATAAAATTTTAATAAGTGAATAATAAGTGGAGGATGATCAAACAAAACAAAACAAGACAAGAATTGCAAAGGCAGTCACTCACCACCTCCCATGGGTAGAATAATGCCCAGCTAGTTCCTGAGCAAAAGATAGGTAACACTCCTAAAATTCTTTTTTTTTCCCTTTTATTGATGCCTATGACACTATATGGTTTGGAATATCTCTTTGGCTAGTTTGGGTCATTTGCTTGGTTGGATATCTATCCAAACTGTTTCACACCCTCAATCTAATCACTGTGAGGGCACAGTGAGAAACAGAGAAGTCCTTGATGCTCTGCCAGTGCTGTTCAACAAAAGCGAGAACATTAGTGTGTTATCAGTACTGCTTATTTTAAAAATTCTAGCACATATGAGCTGCTTTGAAGAAAATGCACTCTATCCTAACCAGGCCCAGTGCAGCTAAGGAGTTTATATTATAGGCCCTTCAGAAATTTTCTCCCTTTCTGAAAGCCCCAGATAGTAGAATCACAGGGTTATGTGGGAACCAGAGCTTGCTTACTTTCTTTTTTTTTTTTTTTCTTTCTAGAGTGTATGCATGACTTCATGAGTATAAAACAAACAAACAAAAACAAAAAAAAAAAAGAAAAAAAAGTAATGATGGTATGTGCTTAAATATGGAATAGACTAAAAGTAGCGATAGTGGAATACATACGTGTGCCAGCAGAAGGCAAGAGAAGAAAAACCTAAGATGGTATCTCTCAAAAAGTCTTGTGCTTTTTTTAAGTTAACTTCATGACATTTTGAAGCACATCTCACAGTCTTCAAAAGCTTTGAGTTTAAATTACAGAGTTTTGCTCCCTCAGAAATGGGAACAAATCTTTCAATTGATTTGAGTTCACACTAAACTGTCTACAGTTAGGTAGCCACACTAGAATACAATAAAATTGCTTGTGAATATTTTGAAACATGCCTTATGCATTGCCTTCCAGTACAATAAGCACCAAATTTGTAGCAGAAAAACTGAAATTTAGTCCTTTTTTATATTACAGTATTTTAGAATTATAACAGACAGATGCAGCTTGCAGAAGCAGAAATGAAAACTGCTAAATCCAAGTTAGATGTTTCAGAAGCATTCTGCATTATAAGGCCTTAAAAAAACCAGCAGTATGATAAGGCTTCCTATTGTCACCATTGTATAACCAAATTTTATTTTTATTTAAATATACTAACATATAGATATCTGCAACTTAAGTAAAGCAGTATACTCTCTGCAGGTAAAGATCCAGAAAGAAGTCAGAACTCAAATATTTTTAACATTTATTTTGACTTTTTAATTTTAATTTCTAAAAGTGACTGACACAAGGACAAATTTTAATTTTATTTCAGAAATAAACTTTTCAGCATTGTGAAATATTAGTTACCCCTATACTGGTGTACTCTAGAAGAAAGCAAAATAAAGAAAGGAAACATAATATTTTAATAGCCACATGTCTCAGTGATTTAAAAGGCTTTTTGAGCATAGGTGCATCTATTCTGTGGATATTGGACCTAGAGGTCCAGGATCATTTTTCAGATGTATCTCTGAACTAATAAAAGAAGAAGCTCTTTGTTCCAAGCAAGGCAGGATATCTTTAAATCTGATTATTATTATTAATACTGTTAGTAGTAGTGAGACAGAATCTACACACTTCCATAATATGTTGACTCTCCACAAGCTTTTGTGAGGCTTAGGGCTACGTAATATTTTTCATAGCCAGGTAATCTCCATAATTTAACAATACTTTGCAAAATGCATTCACATAGGATCTGCATAAGATTTAATAGACTAAATGGCTTATTAACTCACATTTCCAGCTGAGGCACATTTATGTTTTTAAACAAATAATGATAACTCTTTCTTAGTCTATTTTTCTGCTTGTGGGAAGATTTTTTCAAGGTACTGTGGAACTGCCTGCAAGACATAAACCAAAACCCTGACCTTCAGAAAATGCACTTTTTCTACCTAGTGAACAACAACTAACTTCTTTACCTTTCTTGTGGGTAACATGTCATTGAGCCCTTTTTCAAAAGCCTTCAACAGTCAGCATGTTAGAGATATGGTTCTGTATACACCTATTTAAAGTATGTTTCCAGGGCAGTTCAAGTCAGGAAAATTGTTACTGGTCATCTTTTTAGATTTAAACTGAACTAGGTGTGGTTAAGGAAGGACACGCTCATGAACGTTTTCACTTCTTGTATTTCCAGGAAAAAGATGTCAAGCAGACAAATACACTGTATTTGTATCCCAGGGCACTTATCCCACTTGCAAGAAAGAATTACTAGATCAACAGATCTAGATAAAAGCTCATGTAATGCTGTCTCTTAGCACTAAAAATTACAAAGTTAAGGGCTTCGTATTTTCATAGTTTACTGGTATTGATGAATTTCTGATTTTACTACACATTTCCTGGTTTTAATCTGCAAGAACATATGTCATCAATATAATATGCAGCAGACCATTGATGTAGGTGTTATCAAAACTTGGTAAAAAATGACTTGGAATTAGGATATGGAAGGAAAATATTAAAATCTAGTTTTTTACACCACCCTGAGCTTATGAGGTATCAGTGACCATCTTTTGAGGACTCCAATATTCACTATGCTGTAGAATTGGATTCTAAGAGTGTTATGAGAATTTCCTTTGTTTACTACATGTATTCATTGGGATTTATTTTTACTAGAGTAATGAAATAGTCAAGAATTTAACTGATGCACAACTCCTGTAATTCTGTATCTTTTACCCTTGCACAGTGCCATCTAAATACCCATGAGTATTCGAGGCTGGGGGCGTGGGGTTTAAATAGGTATCCAGTCACTCTAAGCATTCCCCAGGGAGAGAAGCTTGTTTTACTGCCAAGCGAGGCAATGGGGCCTGCAGCTTTCCTGCACGTTCTGAAATTCTGTATAAGTCACGACTTGCATAAGGCAAATCGGCAGGGTTGCTAGAGTGAGAGCAGAGCCAGAACTGCTGTTAGCACCTTCAGCAATGGAGAGGAT
>NW_010108397.1:71294-76036 GCF_000699245.1 Pterocles gutturalis | reverse complement strand
GGTTCAGCGGGGCTGACATGGGACACTGCCTGGGGGTACCAGGAGCAGCGACTTCAAGAGAGGGCTCCCACTAGAGGAGTGCTGTCAGAGGAGTCTTTCCATGTATTTGTGGCTTTCAGTTCTGTTGGAGTCTTACTCTGCTTTTTCCTCTGCCCTTCTCTGTTGCCCAACACGAGTTTGTGTTATTGCTTACCACTATTGTCAGACTGAATGTCTGGTCTGTTTTTAGAGTCCCACAGTGGCCACCCTGAGCTCCCTGAACAAGACAGCAGATAATTTCCTCACTCATACAGTAGGTATAGGAAAAGGCTGCCATGTTAGCATTGGTTTTGATGATAACCAAATCCCATCCTTAAAGCTGCTGCTTTTAAAGTAAGGAGGAAAATCAATCTGAAGAGGGGAAACAGGAGGATACAGCTTGCTCTGCAAGTCAGCTGTAGAAATGAAAAAAAACTGACATTTGTGCCCCTCTGGTCTCCAGGTCTTCTGTTATGAAAGCCCTGCTCCTGGGTTGTGCCACTGTCTCTGTTGCAGCCTCTTGTCAGGGTAACGGTGAAATGCACTGCCCACAACACTAAGTATGGGTTTCTGTGTTTGGAGAGTATCCTGAGGTCCAACATTTTTTGGTTTTAACATGCGTTTTTCCCAGTACTGGTGTTGTCAGGCTGGGCCTTGTTCAAGGAGATATGTCTGTAAAACTCTAGATCTGTAAGTCCAGGTATATTCTTTAAGATACTGGTGTGAAAAAAAGCTTCCTGCATTTCCCAAATTGGCCTCTTCTGCATGTCCAGACACAATAAGAAAATGGTTCTTTGTGCATACTGGTTTTTCTAACAAAACATCATAATAAAGTAGGAGTAAGGAAAGCATGTGGTGGGTTGACAGTAGGGTAGCATATGAAGTATGAAGGCTACTGGGACAGATTATTGTCCTGCATTAAATGAATTTATGCACAAGACAGTCAGGATGTACTAAAGTGCAAAAAGGCAGTATTTAAATGTGAACTATGTTCCTTTCGAATTTTCCTACTGAAGTGATTCCCTTCACTATCCAACACAGAATATGAACTTGGAAGAAGAGGGGAAAGAAGAAATTTTGGTCTACAGTGCAGTTCAAAGATAGCTTGATGTAACAGAATAGGCAGAGTCAATGTATCTTTTCAGTGATTCTGAAAAAAATATCAAGAAAAGGTAAGAGGTCTCACTGTCTCTGACAAAGCTATATGTGTAAAGAAACATGAACAATGCAGTCACTGCAATGTCAGTGCTTGCTGCATCAAAACACCCCATTTTATGATTTTATTTTTAAAAAAAGTATCTAACCCAAATTAAACATATATAAAACATTGGAAAACTGTATTTGGCATATGCAAAATTCAGTAGTCCAGAAGAGATAGCTGTGAGGTCCATCCTTTAGTTGACATGGTTTAGTGCTTGGCCAGCAGCGTGTCCATCTTGGAGCCATCTGGCAGTGGCTCTATAGAACATGTGGAAAGCTTCTGGAAGCTTCTCACAGAATCCACCCCTAAAGCCCCCCGCTACAAAAACCTTGTCATGCAAACCCAACACTTAATGTTTAAGAGATAAAGAGTACATATGCAACATAATTTTATTTTGCATAAAAATCTTCTAATATCTCTAACTGAACACTCAACCATTTTTTCCACTGATCTCCCCATGTATTTTCTGAAATCATTATGTGTGACATGATTTAGCTGTGGCATATAATTTAAAAATGTACAGGTATTAATGTTTTGTCATTTTTATCTACAGCATAGCAAGCTTACTATTATCTGTCTAGTGCTCTTAATTTCACTGAAGTTCAGTGAGGACTAAAATATTCCATACTTTGCAAGATTTTTCCCGTTGTAAATATTCATCATGCTCTAGTTCTCCAGAATTTAAGCAAGATGATTTTCTGTATGCCTTAGAGTACCGTCCTGCAGACCTTTGCAATTGGTCATAACACTTCCCAATATGAGTAAGCTTTGTTTATTTCAACATGGCTCTTCATAACAGTAAATGCTTGCAAAACTGAGCCTTCAGTTTACATTTTCACTTGCTGTTCCTTGAACAGTGAAGACATGCTGCAGAAAATCTGGTTAGATAACAGCAACAACACACGTAATATGAAATACCAAGCAGACTGCTTAAAGTCAGTAAATGTATGGAAAAAAATGACAAATTTCCAAGAATAGCCACCTAATACTGCTATGGTAGTGAAAACAGTAGTCTAAATAGTATCTGCAGCTACACTGAAGAATCTGTGTAGGAATATGATGTTAGCTGAAGGAAAAAAAGCTCATAAAGATCGGTCTAAGCAGCTCTCTAGCAGGTACAACATTAAACATATGCCATGCCAAAAAAAGTCAATGCCAGATATGTAACACATGATTAATATCAGTATTGTCTTTACGGGAAGGTAGACAGGAGGAATCTGAATTTCATCTGAAGTTAGGGGCAGCACAAAACAGAGAACAGAGCAGGTGGGGATGTGGGACATAAGGGAATTCAGGGTGAAATAAGATGCAGGATTTAATCTACAAGACTGTTAGCTTTTACAAGGATGTTACAAGGATGCTACAAGGATCATCCTTATTCCATATTTCATTCCACTAAAGGGGGGATAATATTCTTAAACCTTTCTTATATCACATCAGCTATATGTATTGTCTAAAAACAAGGAGAAAAAGACTTCAATTTTTCACTCTTCCTTTTGCATGTTTCTGATATTAAACAAATACTGTTAATTATAATAACACAGACTGAAATATGTAAAAAATAAGTCAGAAAATATTCATTGCAAGCCTGTCATGGCTTTTAATCTTAAAATTCGGCAACGTACACAGGTCAAGAGCAGGGCATAGAACTCTTGGCAGCAGCATTACAATATTGCCTCTATGTTCAGCCTACTTGTCAGTACCAGAACAGTCCAAGCATGGCAGTACCTAAATCTGGCATGTGTATATTTGTATCCATAACATTTTTATTGTTTTATATTTAATGTGTGATATAACTTGGTTCATAAAATTATAGCAAAATATTTTTATTCCCATGCAAAAATGCTAGCAACTAGTGTCCATTTAGCATGGTTTAAAAGTTAGCACACTGTTAGCTATGTTAAACATGGGTTTGGAGCCAAATATAAAAGTTCGTTATTAAGAAGAGTATTCTCCCATGGCTTTGTTCTCACTCAGGATAGAACATTCTGTAAATGTTACTAAGTCTCTTCCCTTGTGTAAGTATATTGATTGCAAATGTGTAGCTCTTTATATCTTTTGCAAATGGGAGAAATAAGAAATGCAAAAGACCATCTGGGCATCATTGACCCACTCCTCTCAAATCTGGCAGACAGTTGTACAGTATACAGTTTATTTATTTCAGTGTATATATTCCACTAGCCTGATACTTCAGAAATTATACGCAGGGGAAATATGGTTTTTTTTTTTAGTGTGTTGTTACGAAATTTGCATTAGAATTGTACTCTTGAGTGAGCTGCTTTGTCCAAGTATGAGTTTTTCATCTTTGTATTTTCAAAGTCTCACAAACAGCCCTCAAACATAAAGGTGTTTGGTATTAGAAGGTTGAGACTGGAGACAGCTGAAAAATGAATACTTAATACTCTGTCTAATCAGTCATTTGTTCTGGGAGAAAATGCAATTAAATTAGTATTAGATGACTATATTTGGATTTAGCTTAAATGCATGCCAGGTTCTCCCTTTGCTGGAGGACCACAGAAAAATAGAAAGATAACTTTGTTATATTCAAATCTCCCCTATTGTTTAACCAGGTGCTTTAGTTCTGTAGGTTAGAAGTATATTTAGACAAAATTACTGATACTAACTTTATATTCATGACCGGGTAACAATGTGATAATTTTTTTTAAAAAAATCCAAATTAAAGTATATTCTACTGGATTTGTTCATTTGGAGGGAACTTAAAAATAGTCCCAGACACCAAAATGTTTCAAACTGTCTGAATTTTCTTTTTTGTTTGAATTAAAACAAAAGAAAACTCTGAAAATATACTAAATAATTTTAAAATAATACAACTTGTAAAAAAATGAACTACACATAAACTGACTATAAAAAAATATAATTGCTTCTAGTCCAAGACAACCACTGTTTGCTTGTCTATGATTGTCACCGTTGTTAGTTCACTGTCAGAAGTATATGCCATAAGGCTATGGGACAGATTTTCATTTATAACCTGGCTGTTTTTAGCATACTGCTTTTGGGAAGGAAATAAATTCTGGACATAACGGTGAGCAGAAAATTCCACTGAGTTAGAGGGAGGCTGAGGCAAATTAACCTGACTTCTGTACAGTGAGACAAGACGTGATGGGCCTCTGCTCAATACTAAAACCCCAAGTGTCTCAGGATGGTTTAATTCATACTGACACTTGCCTTATTCAAGTTCTGTCTTTTTTTTGTAATACAAGTTGGCCTAAATGCTGAAGTACTGTGGTAATATCTTTCTACCAGAAGACAGAACAGAGTCATGCCATGACCTTCTTGTCCTGTTGTCATGGTTTAGAAAGGCCAGAAGGACAGTCCTTTGTTAAACACCTGGTGGGCTGAGGCAGGGACAAGGAGGGTTTCACTCATCACTTAGGGTCATGGGCAAGAGACTGACACAACTTGTGAAGAACAAGAAAAAAACAATTGAATTTATTAACTATTTACAACAAGAAGCAGGATATTGAAAGAGAGAAACCACATCTTACAAAAAGGCACTTCTCCC